>NW_027414919.1:0-194079 GCF_964106895.1 Numenius arquata
CTCCTTCACCCTGCTTGTCTGGGTGCCGCCGGGTGCTCTGCCGAGCTCGCCGCACTACCACCGTGCACCTCCAGGTGCCGCTGTGCGTCCGGTCGACCCGACGCACGCTCATCCCGCTCCTCGGGGTGCCGCCGGACGCTCTCCCGAGCTCTTCGCGCTCCACCCTGCGCATGCGAGTGCCGCTGGGTGCTCTCGGGATCTCGCCGCGGTACCACCGTGCGCCTCCGAGTGCCGCCGAGCGCTCTCCCGGTATCGCCACTCGTTGACCCCGCACGTCGGGGTGCCGCCAGGCGCTCTCCCGATATCGCCGCTCCTTCACCACGGTGCTCGGGGTGCCGCCGGGCGCTCTCCTGAGCTCGCAGCGGTACCACCGTGCGCCAGCAAGGGCCAGCGGGCACTCTCGGGATCTCGCTGCGGTACCACCGCGTGCCTCCGAGTGCCGCTGAACGCTCTCCCGATATCGCCGCTCCTTCACCCTGCTTGTCTGGGTGCCGCCGGGCGCTTTTCCGAGCTCGCCGCACTACCACCGTGCGCCTCCTGGTGCCGCTGTACGTCCGGTCGACCCGACGCACGCTCATCCCACTTCTCGGGGTGCCACCGGGCGCTCTCCCGAGCTCGTCGCGCTACCACCGTGCGCCTCCAGGTGCCGCTGTGCGTCCGGTCGACACGACGCACGCTCATCCCGCTCCTCGGGGTGCCGCCGGACGCTCTCCCGAGCTCTTCGCGCTCCACCCTGCGCATGCGAGTGCCGCTGGGTGCTCTCGGGATCTCGCCGCGGTACCACAGCGCGCCTCTGAGTGCCGCCGAGCGCTCTCTCGATATTGCCGCTCCTTCACCACGGTGCTCGGGGTGCAGCCGGGCGCTCTCCTGAGCTCGCAGCGGTACCACCGTGCGCCTCCGAGTGCCGCCGAGCGCTCTCCCGGTATCGCCACTCGTTGACCCCGCACGTCGGGGTGCCGCCAGGCGCTCTCCCGATATCGCCGCTCCTTCACCACGGTGCTCGGGGTGCCGCCGGGCGCTCTCCTGAGCTCGCAGCGGTACCACCGTGCGCCGGCAAGTGCCAGCGGGCACTCTCGGGATCTCGCCGCAGTACCACAGCGCGCCTCCGAGTGCCGCCGAGCGCTCTCCCGATATCGCTGCTCCTTCACCACAGTGCCTGGGGTGCCGCCGGGCGCACTGCCGAGCTCACAGCGGTACCACCGCGTGCCTCCGAGTGCCGCTGAGCGCTCTCCCGATATCGCCCCTCCTTCACCCTGCTTGTCTGGGTGCCGCCGGGCGCTTTCCCGAGCTTGCCGCACTACCACCGTGCGCCTCCAGGTGCCGCTGTGCGTCCAGTCGACCCGACGCACGCTCATCCTGCTCCTCGGGGTGCCGCCGGACGCTCTCCCGAGCTCTTCGCGCTCCACCCTGCGCATGCGAGGGCCGCTGGGTGCTATCGGGATCTCGCCGCGGTACCACCGTGCGCCTCCGAGTGCCGCCGAGCGCTCTCCCGGTATCGCCACTCGTTGACCCCGCACGTCGGGGTGCCACCAGGCGCTCTCCCGATTTCGCCGCTCCTTCACCACGGTGCTCGGGGTGCCGCCGGGCGCTCTCCTGAGCTCGCAGCGGTACCACCGTGCGCCTCCGAGTGCCGCCGAGCGCTCTCCCGGTATCGCCACTCGCTGACCCCGCACATCGGGGTGCCGCCACGCGCTCTCCCGATATCGCCGCTCCTTCACCACGGTGCTCGGGGTACCGCCGGGCGCTCTCCTGAGCTCGCAGCGGTACCACCGTGCGCCGGCAAGTGCCAGCGGGCACTCTCGGGATCTCGCCGCGGTACCACAGCGCGCCTCCGAGTGCCGCCGAGCGCTCTCCCGATATCGCTGCTCCTTCACCACAGTGCCTGGGGTGCCGCCGGGCGCACTGCCGAGCTCACAGCGGTACCACCGCGTGCCTCCGAGTGCCGCTGAACGCTCTCCCGATATCGCCGCTCCTTCACCCTGCTTGTCTGGGTGCCGCCGGGTGCTTTCCCGAGCTTGCCGCACTACCACCGTGCGCCTCGAGGTGCCGCTGTGCATCCAGTCGACCCGACGCACGCTCATCCCGCTCCTCGGGGTGCCGCCGGACGCTCTCCCGAGCTCTTCGCACTCCACCCTGCGCATGCGAGTGCCGCTGGGTGCTCTCGGGATCTCGCCGCGGTACCACCGCGCGCCTCCAGGTGCCGCTGTGCGTCCGGTCGACCCGACGCAAGCTCATCCCGCTCCTCGGGGTGCCGCCGGGCGCTCTCCCGAGCTCGCCGCACTACCACCGTGCGCCTCCAGGTGCCGCTGTGCGTCCGGTCGACCCGACGCACGCTCATCCCGCTCCTCGGGGTGCCGCCGGGCGCTCTCCCGAGAACGCCGCACTACCACCGTGCGCCTCCAGGTGCCGCTGTGCGTCCGGTCGACCCGACGCACGCTCATCCCGCTCCTCGGGGTGCCACCGGGCGCTCTCCCGAGCTCGTCGCGCTCCACCCTGCGCATGCGAGTGCCGCTGGGTGCTCTCGGGATCTCGCCGCGGTACCACAGCGCGCCTCTGAGTGCCGCCGAGCGCTCTCCCGATATCGCCGCTCCTTCACCACGGTGCTCGGGGTGCCGCCGGGCGCTCTCCTGAGCTCGCAGCGGTACCACCGTGCGCCTCCGAGTGCCGCCGAGCACTCTCCCGGTATCGACACTCGTTGACCCCGCACGTCGGGGTGCCGCCACGCGCTCTCCCGATATCGCCGCTCCTTCACCCTGGTTGTCTGGGTGCCGCCGGGCGCTCTCCCGAGCTTGCCGCAATACCACCGTGCGCCTCCAGGTGCCGCTGTGCGTCCAGTCGACCCGACGCACGCTCATCCCGCTCCTCGGGGTGCTGCCGGGCGCTCTGCTGAGCTCTCCGCGCTACCACCGCGCAACGGCAAGTGCCAGCGGGCACTCTCGGGATCTCGCCGCGGTACCACAGCGCGCCTCCGAGTGCCGCCGAGCGCTCTCCCGATATCGCCGCTCCTTCACCCTGCTTGTCTGGGTGCCGCCGGGTGCTCTGCCGAGCTCGCCGCACTACCACCGTGCACCTCCAGGTGCCGCTGTGCGTCCGGTCGACCCGACGCACGCTCATCCCGCTCCTCGGGGTGCCGCCGGACGCTCTCCCGAGCTCTTCGCGCTCCACCCTGCGCATGCGAGTGCCGCTGGGTGCTCTCGGGACCTCGCCGCGGTACCACAGCGCGCCTCTGAGTGCCTCCGAGCGCTCTCTCGATATTGCCGCTCCTTCACCACGGTGCTCGGGGTGCAGCCGGGCGCTCTCCTGAGCTCGCAGCGGTACCACCGTGCGCCTCCGAGTGCCGCCGAGCGCTCTCCCGATATCGACACTCGTTGACCCCGCACGTCGGGGTGCCGCCACGCGCTCTCCCGATATCGCCGCTCCTTCACCACAGTGCTCCGGGTGCCGCCGGGCGCTCTCCCGAGCTTGCCGCAATACCACCGTGCGCCTCCAGGTGCCGCTGTGCGTCCGGTCGACCCTACGCACGCTCATCCCGCTCCTCGGGGTGCTGCCGGGCGCTCTGCTGAGCTCTCCGCGCTACCACCGTGCGCCGGCAAGTGCCAGCGGGCACTCTCGGGATCTCGCCGCGGTACCACAGCGCGCCTCCGAGTGCCGCCGAGCGCTCTCCCGATATCGCCGCTCCTTCACCCTGCTTGTCTGGGTGCCGCCGGGTGCTCTGCCAAGCTCGCCGCACTACCACCGTGCACCTCCAGGTGCCGCTGTGCGTCCGGTCGACCCGACGCACGCTCATCTCGCTCCTCGGGATGCCGCCGGACGCTCTCCCGAGCTCTTCGCGCTCCACCCTGCGCATGCGAGTGCCGCTGGGTGCTCTCGGGATCTCGCCGCGGTACCACAGCGCGCCTCTGAGTGCCGCCGAGCGCTCTCTCGATATTGCCGCTCCTTCACCACGGTGCTCGGGGTGCAGCCGGGCTCTCTCCTGAGCTCGCAGCGGTACCACCGTGCGCCTCCGAGTGCCGCCGAGCGCTCTCCCGGTATCGCCACTCGTTGACCCCGCACGTCGGGGTGCCGCCAGGCGCTCTCCCGATATCGCCGCTCCTTCACCACGGTGCTCGGGGTGCCGCCGGGCGCTCTCCTGAGCTCGCAGCGGTACCACCGTGCGCCGGCAAGTGCCAGCGGGCACTCTCGGGATCTCGCCGCGGTACCACAGCGCGCCTCCGAGTGCCGCCGAGCGCTCTCCCGATATTGCTGCTCCTTCACCACAGTGCCTGGGGTGCCGCCGGGCGCACTGCCGAGCTCACAGCGGTACCACCGCGTGCCTCCGAGTGCCGCTCAACGCTCTCCCGATATCGCCGCTCCTTCACCCTGCTTGTCTGGGTGCCGCCGGACGCTTTCCCGAGCTTGCCGCTCTACCACCGTGCGCCTCCTGGTGCCGCTGTACGTCTGGTCGACCCGACGCACGCTCATCCCACTTCTCGGGGTGCCACCGGACGCTCTCCCGAGCTCGTCGCGCTACAACCGTGCGCCTCCAGGTGCCGCTGTGCGTCCAGTCGACCCGACGCACGCTCATCCCGCTCCTCGGGGTGCTGCCGGGCGCTCTGCTGAGCTCTCCGCGCTACCACCGTGCGCCGGCAAGTGCCAGCGGGCACTATCGGGATCTCGCCGCGGTACCACAGCGCGCCTCCGAGTGCCGCCGAGCGCTCTCCCGATATCGCCGCTCCTTCACCCTGCTTGTCTGGGTGCCGCCGGGCGCTTTCCCGAGCTTGCCGCACTACCACCGTGCGCCTCCAGGTGCCGCTGTGCGTCCAGTCTACCCGACGCACGCTCATCCCGCTCCTCGGGGTGCCGCCGGGCGCTCTGCTGAGCTCTCCGCGCTACCACCGTGCGCTGAGAAGTGCCAGCGGGCACTCTCGGGATCTCGCCGCGGTACCACAGCGCGCCTCCGAGTGCCGCCGAGAGCTCTCCCGATATCGCCGCTCCTTCACCCTGCTTGTCTGGTTGCCGCCGGGTGCTCTGCCGAGCTCGCCGCACTACCACCGTGCACCTCCAGGTGCCGCTGTGCGTCCGGTCGACCCGACGCACGCTCATCCCGCTCCTCGGGGTGCCGCCGGACGCTCTCCCGAGCTCTTCGCGCTCCACCCTGCGCATGCGAGTGCCGCTGGGTGCTCTCGGGATCTCGCCGCGGTACCACCGTGCGCCTCCGAGTGCCGCCGAGCGCTCTCCCGGTATCGCCACTCGTTGACCCCGCACGTCGGGGTGCCGCCAGGCGCTCTCCCGATATCGCCGCTCCTTCACCACGGTGCTCGGGGTGCCGCCGGGCGCTCTCCTGAGCTCGCAGCGGTACCACCGTGCGCCAGCAAGGGCCAGCGGGCACTCTCGGGATCTCGCTGCGGTACCACCGCGTGCCTCCGAGTGCCGCTGAACGCTCTCCCGATATCGCCGCTCCTTCACCCTGCTTGTCTGGGTGCCGCCGGGCGCTTTTCCGAGCTCGCCGCACTACCACCGTGCGCCTCCTGGTGCCGCTGTACGTCCGGTCGACCCGACGCACGCTCATCCCACTTCTCGGGGTGCCACCGGGCGCTCTCCCGAGCTCGTCGCGCTACCACCGTGCGCCTCCAGGTGCCGCTGTGCGTCCGGTCGACCCGACGCACGCTCATCCCGCTCCTCGGGGTGCCGCCGGACGCTCTCCCGAGCTCTTCGCGCTCCACCCTGCGCATGCGAGTGCCGCTGGGTGCTCTCGGGATCTCGCCGCGGTACCACAGCGCGCCTCTGAGTGCCGCCGAGCGCTCTCTCGATATTGCCGCTCCTTCACCACGGTGCTCGGGGTGCAGCCGGGCGCTCTCCTGAGCTCGCAGCGGTACCACCGTGCGCCTCCGAGTGCCGCCGAGCGCTCTCCCGGTATCGCCACTCGTTGACCCCGCACGTCGGGGTGCCGCCAGGCGCTCTCCCGATATCGCCGCTCCTTCACCACGGTGCTCGGGGTGCCGCCGGGCGCTCTCCTGAGCTCGCAGCGGTACCACCGTGCGCCGGCAAGTGCCAGCGGGCACTCTCGGGATCTCGCCGCAGTACCACAGCGCGCCTCCGAGTGCCGCCGAGCGCTCTCCCGATATCGCTGCTCCTTCACCACAGTGCCTGGGGTGCCGCCGGGCGCACTGCCGAGCTCACAGCGGTACCACCGCGTGCCTCCGAGTGCCGCTGAGCGCTCTCCCGATATCGCCCCTCCTTCACCCTGCTTCTCTGGGTGCCGCCGGGCGCTTTCCCGAGCTTGCCGCACTACCACCGTGCGCCTCCAGGTGCCGCTGTGCGTCCAGTCGACCCGACGCACGCTCATCCTGCTCCTCGGGGTGCCGCCGGACGCTCTCCCGAGCTCTTCGCGCTCCACCCTGCGCATGCGAGGGCCGCTGGGTGCTATCGGGATCTCGCCGCGGTACCACCGTGCGCCTCCGAGTGCCGCCGAGCGCTCTCCCGGTATCGCCACTCGTTGACCCCGCACGTCGGGGTGCCACCAGGCGCTCTCCCGATTTCGCCGCTCCTTCACCACGGTGCTCGGGGTGCCGCCGGGCGCTCTCCTGAGCTCGCAGCGGTACCACCGTGCGCCTCCGAGTGCCGCCGAGCGCTCTCCCGGTATCGCCACTCGCTGACCCCGCACATCGGGGTGCCGCCACGCGCTCTCCCGATATCGCCGCTCCTTCACCACGGTGCTCGGGGTACCGCCGGGCGCTCTCCTGAGCTCGCAGCGGTACCACCGTGCGCCGGCAAGTGCCAGCGGGCACTCTCGGGATCTCGCCGCGGTACCACAGCGCGCCTCCGAGTGCCGCCGAGCGCTCTCCCGATATCGCTGCTCCTTCACCACAGTGCCTGGGGTGCCGCCGGGCGCACTGCCGAGCTCACAGCGGTACCACCGCGTGCCTCCGAGTGCCGCTGAACGCTCTCCCGATATCGCCGCTCCTTCACCCTGCTTGTCTGGGTGCCGCCGGGTGCTTTCCCGAGCTTGCCGCACTACCACCGTGCGCCTCCAGGTGCCGCTGTGCATCCAGTCGACCCGACGCACGCTCATCCCGCTCCTCGGGGTGCCGCCGGACGCTCTCCCGAGCTCTTCGCACTCCACCCTGCGCATGCGAGTGCCGCTGGGTGCTCTCGGGATCTCGCCGCGGTACCACCGCGCGCCTCCAGGTGCCGCTGTGCGTCCGGTCGACCCGACGCACGCTCATCCCGCTCCTCGGGGTGCCGCCGGGCGCTCTCCCGAGCTCGCCGCACTACCACCGTGCGCCTCCAGGTGCCGCTGTGCGTCCGGTCGACCCGACGCACGCTCATCCCGCTCCTCGGGGTGCCGCCGGGCGCTCTCCCGAGAACGCCGCACTACCACCGTGCGCCTCCAGGTGCCGCTGTGCGTCCGGTCGACCCGACGCACGCTCATCCCGCTCCTCGGGGTGCCACCGGGCGCTCTCCCGAGCTCGTCGCGCTCCACCCTGCGCATGCGAGTGCCGCTGGGTGCTCTCGGGATCTCGCCGCGGTACCACAGCGCGCCTCTGAGTGCCGCCGAGCGCTCTCCCGATATCGCCGCTCCTTCACCACGGTGCTCGGGGTGCCGCCGGGCGCTCTCCTGAGCTCGCAGCGGTACCACCGTGCGCCTCCGAGTGCCGCCGAGCACTCTCCCGGTATCGACACTCGTTGACCCCGCACGTCGGGGTGCCGCCACGCGCTCTCCCGATATCGCCGCTCCTTCACCCTGGTTGTCTGGGTGCCGCCGGGCGCTCTCCCGAGCTTGCCGCAATACCACCGTGCGCCTCCAGGTGCCGCTGTGCGTCCAGTCGACCCGACGCACGCTCATCCCGCTCCTCGGGGTGCTGCCGGGCGCTCTGCTGAGCTCTCCGCGCTACCACCGTGCGCCGGCAAGTGCCAGCGGGCACTCTCGGGATCTCGCCGCGGTACCACAGCGCGCCTCCGAGTGCCGCCGAGCGCTCTCCCGATATCGCCGCTCCTTCATCCTGCTTGTCTGGGTGCCGCCGGGCGCTTTCCCGAGCTTGCCGCACTACCACCGTGCGCCTCCAGGTGCCGCTGTGCGTCCAGTCGACCCGACGCATGCTCATCCCGCTCCTCGGGGTGCCGCCGGGCGCTCTGCTGAGCTCTCCGCGCTACCACCGTGCGCTGAGAAGTGCCAGCGGGCACTCTCGGGATCTCGCCGCGGTACCACAGCGCGCCTCCGAGTGCCGCCGAGCGCTCTCCCGATATCGCCGCTCCTTCACCCTGCTTGTCTGGGTGCCGCCGGGTGCTCTGCCGAGCTCGCCGCACTACCACCGTGCACCTCCAGGTGCCGCTGTGCGTCCGGTCGACCCGACGCACGCTCATCCCGCTCCTCGGGGTGCCGCCGGACAATCTCCCGAGCTCTTCGCGCTCCACCCTGCGCATGCGAGTGCCGCTGGGTGCTCTCGGGATCTCGCCGCGGTACCACCGTGCGCCTCCGAGTGCCGCCGAGCGCTCTCCCGATATCGCCACTCGTTGAACCCGCACGTCGGGGTGCCGCCAGGCGCTCTCCCGATATCGCCGCTCCTTCACCACGGTGCTCGGGGGTGCCGCCGGGCGCTCTCCTGAGCTCGCAGCGGTACCACCGTGCGCCTCCGAGTGCCGCCGAGCGCTCTCCCGGTATCGCCACTCGTTGACCCCGCACGTCGGGGTGCCGCCACGCGCTCTCCCGATATCGCCGCTCCTTCACCACGGTGCTCGGGGTGCCGCCGGGCGCTCTCCTGAGCTCGCAGCGGTAACACCGTGCGCCGGCAAGTGCCAGCGGGCACTCTCGGGATCTCGCCGCGGTACCACAGCGCGCCTCCGAGTGCCGCCGAGCGCTCTCCCGATATCGCTGCTCCTTCACCACAGTGCCTGGGTGCCGCCGGGCGCACTGCCGAGCTCACAGCGGTACCACCGCGTGCCTCCGAGTGCCGCTGAACGCTCTCCCGATATCGCCGCTCCTTCACCCTGCTTGTCTGGGTGCCGCCGGGCGCTTTCCCGAGCTCGTCGCGCTACCACCGTGCGCCTCCAGGTGCCGCTGTGCGTCCAGTCGACCCGACGCACGCTCATCCCGCTCCTCGGGGTGCCGCCGGACGCTCTCCCGAGCTCTTCGCACTCCACCCTGCGCATGCGAGTGCCGCTGGGTGCTCTCGGGATCTCACCGCGGTACCACAGCGCGCCTCCGAGTGCCGCCGAGCGCTCTCCCCGATATCGCCGCTCCTTCACCCTGCTTGTCTGGGTGCCGCCGGGTGCTCTGCCGAGCTCGCCGCACTACCACCGTGCACCTCCAGGTGCCGCTGTGCGTCCCGGTCGACCCGACGCACGCTCATCCCGCTCCTCGGGGTGCCGCCGGACGCTCTCCCGAGCTCTTCGCGCTCCACCCTGCGCATGCGAGTGCCGCTGGGTGCTCTCGGGACCTCGCCGCGGTACCACAGCGCGCCTCTGAGTGCCGCCGAGCGCTCTCTCGATATTGCCGCTCCTTCACCACGGTGCTCGGGGTGCAGCCGGGCGCTCTCCTGAGCTCGCAGCGGTACCACCGTGCGCCTCCGAGTGCCGCCGAGCGCTCTCCCCGATATCGACACTCGTTGACCCCGCACGTCGGGGTGCCGCCACGCGCTCTCCCGATATCGCCGCTCCTTCACCACAGTGCTCCGGGTGCCGCCGGGCGCTCTCCCGAGCTTGCCGCAATACCACCGTGCGCCTCCAGGTGCCGCTGTGCGTCCGGTCGACCTACGCACGCTCATCCCGCTCCTCGGGGTGCTGCCGGGCGCTCTGCTGAGCTCTCCGCGCTACCACCGTGCGCCGGCAAGTGCCAGCGGGCACTCTCGGGATCTCGCCGCGGTACCACAGCGCGCCTCCGAGTGCCGCCGAGCGCTCTCCCGATATCGCCGCTCCTTCACCCTGCTTGTCTGGGTGCCGCCGGGTGCTCTGCCAAGCTCGCCGCACTACCACCGTGCACCTCCAGGTGCCGCTGTGCGTCCGGTCGACCCGACGCACGCTCATCCCGCTCCTCGGGGTGCCGCCGGACGCTCTCCCGAGCTCTTCGCGCTCCACCCTGCGCATGCGAGTGCCGCTGGGTGCTCTCGGGATCTCGCCGCGGTACCACAGCGCGCCTCTGAGTGCCGCCGAGCGCTCTCTCGATGTTGCCGCTCCTTCACCACGGTGCTCGGGGTGCAGCCGGGCGCTCTCCTGAGCTCGCAGCGGTACCACCGTGCGCCTCCGAGTGCCGCCGAGCGCTCTCCCGGTATCGCCACTCGTTGACCCCGCACGTCGGGGTGCCGCCAGGCGCTCTCCCGATATCGCCGCTCCTTCACCACGGTGCTCGGGGTGCCGCCGGGCGCTCTCCTGAGCTCGCAGCGGTACCACCGTGCGCCGGCAAGTGCCAGCGGGCACTCTCGGGATCTCGCCGCGGTACCACAGCGCGCCTCCGAGTGCCGCCGAGCGCTCTCCCGATATTGCTGCTCCTTCACCACAGTGCCTGGGGTGCCGCCGGGCGCACTGCCGAGCTCACAGCGGTACCACCGCGTGCCTCCGAGTGCCGCTCAACGCTCTCCCGATATCGCCGCTCCTTCACCCTGCTTGTCTGGGTGCCGCCGGGTGCTTTCCCGAGCTTGCCGCACTACCACCGTGCGCCTCCAGGTGCCGCTGTGCATCCAGTCGACCCGACGCACGCTCATCCCGCTCCTCGGGGTGCCGCCGGACGCTCTCCCGAGCTCTTCGCACTCCACCCTGCGCATGCGAGTGCCGCTGGGTGCTCTCGGGATCTCGCCGCGGTACCACCGCGCGCCTCCAGGTGCCGCTGTGCGTCCGGTCGACCCGACGCACGCTCATCCCGCTCCTCGGGGTGCCGCCGGGCGCTCTCCCGAGCTCGCCGCACTACCACCGTGCGCCTCCAGGTGCCGCTGTGCGTCCGGTCGACCCGACGCACGCTCATCCCGCTCCTCGGGGTGCCGCCGGGCGCTCTCCCGAGAACGCCGCACTACCACCGTGCGCCTCCAGGTGCCGCTGTGCGTCCGGTCGACCCGACGCACGCTCATCCCGCTCCTCGGGGTGCCACCGGGCGCTCTCCCGAGCTCGTCGCGCTCCACCCTGCGCATGCGAGTGCCGCTGGGTGCTCTCGGGATCTCGCCGCGGTACCACAGCGCGCCTCTGAGTGCCGCCGAGCGCTCTCCCGATATCGCCGCTCCTTCACCACGGTGCTCGGGGTGCCGCCGGGCGCTCTCCTGAGCTCGCAGCGGTACCACCGTGCGCCCCCGAGTGCCGCCGAGCACTCTCCCGGTATCGACACTCGTTGACCCCGCACGTCGGGGTGCCGCCACGCGCTCTCCCGATATCGCCGCTCCTTCACCCTGGTTGTCTGGGTGCCGCCGGGCGCTCTCCCGAGCTTGCCGCAATACCACCGTGCGCCTCCAGGTGCCGCTGTGCGTCCAGTCGACCCGACGCACGCTCATCCCGCTCCTCGGGGTGCTGCCGGGCGCTCTGCTGAGCTCTCCGCGCTACCACCGTGCGCCGGCAAGTGCCAGCGGGCACTCTCGGGATCTCGCCGCGGTACCACAGCGCGCCTCCGAGTGCCGCCGAGCGCTCTCCCGATATCGCCGCTCCTTCATCCTGCTTGTCTGGGTGCCGCCGGGCGCTTTCCCGAGCTTGCCGCACTACCACCGTGCGCCTCCAGGTGCCGCTGTGCGTCCAGTCTACCCGACGCACGCTCATCCCGCTCCTCGGGGTGCCGCCGGGCGCTCTGCTGAGCTCTCCGCGCTACCACCGTGCGCTGAGAAGTGCCAGCGGGCACTCTCGGGATCTCGCCGCGGTACCACAGCGCGCCTCCGAGTGCCGCCGAGCGCTCTCCCGATATCGCCGCTCCTTCACCCTGCTTGTCTGGGTGCCGCCGGGTGCTCTGCCGAGCTCGCCGCACTACCACCGTGCACCTCCAGGTGCCGCTGTGCGTCCGGTCGACCCGACGCACGCTCATCCCGCTCCTCGGGGTGCCGCCGGACAATCTCCCGAGCTCTTCGCGCTCCACCCTGCGCATGCGAGTGCCGCTGGGTGCTCTCGGGATCTCGCCGCGGTACCACCGTGCGCCTCCGAGTGCCGCCGAGCGCTCTCCCGATATCGCCACTCGTTGAACCCGCACGTCGGGGTGCCGCCAGGCGCTCTCCCGATATCGCCGCTCCTTCACCACGGTGCTCGGGGTGCCGCCGGGCGCTCTCCTGAGCTCGCAGCGGTACCACCGTGCGCCGGCAAGTGCCAGCGGGCACTCTCGGGATCTCGCCGCGGTACCACAGCGCGCCTCCGAGTGCCGCCGAGCGCTCTCCCGATATCGCCGCTCCTTCACCACAGTGCCTTGGGTGCCGCCGGGCGCACTGCCGAGCTCACAGCGGTACCACCGTGTGCCTCCGAGTGCCGCTGAGCGCTCTCCCGATATCGCCGCTCCTTCACCCTACTTCTCTGGGTGCCGCCGGGCGCTTTCCCGAGCTTACCGCACTACCACCGTGCGCCTCCAGGTGCCGCTGAACGCTCTCCCGATATCGCCGCTCCTTCACCCTGCTTGTCTGGGTGCCGCCGGGCGCTTTCCCGAGCTTGCCGCACTACCACCGTGCACCTCCAGGTGCCGCTGAACGCTCTCCCGATATCGCCGCTCCTTCACCCTGCTTGTCTGGGTGCCGCCGGGCGCTTTCCCGAGCTTGCCGCACTACCACCGTGCGCCTCCAGGTGCCGCTGTGCGTCCGGTCGACCCGACGCACGCTCATCCCGCTCCTCGGGGTGCTGCCGGGCGCTCTGCTGAGCTCTCCGCGCTACCACCGTGCGCCGGCAAGTGCCAGCGGGCACTCTCGGGATCTCGCCGCGGTACCACAGCGCGCCTCCGAGTGCCGCCGAGAGCTCTCCCGATATCGCCGCTCCTTCACCCTGCTTGTCTGGGTGCCGACGGGCGCTTTCCCGAGCTTGCCGCACTACCACCGTGCGCCTCCAGGTGCCGCTGTGCGTCCGGTCGACCCGACGCACGCTCATCCCGCTCCTCGGGGTGCCGCCGGACGCTCTCCCGAGCTCTTCGCGCTCCACCCTGCGCATGCGAGTGCCACTGGGTGCTCTCGGGATCTCGCCGCGGTACCACCGTGCGCCTCCGAGTGCCGCCGAGCGCTCTCCCGGTATCGCCACTCGTTGACCCCGCACGTCGGGGTGCCGCCAGGCGCTCTCCCGATATCGCCGCTCCTTCACCACGGTGCTCGGGGTGCCGCCGGGCGCTCTCCTGAGCTCGCAGCGGTACCACCGTGCGCCTCCGAGTGCCGCCGAGCGCTCTCCCGGTATCGCCACTCGTTGACCCCGCACGTCGGGGTGCCGCCAGGCGCTCTCCCGATATCGCCGCTCCTTCACCACGGTGCTCGGGTTACCGCCGGGCGCTCTCCTGAGCTCGCAGCGGTACCACCGTGCGCCGGCAAGTGCCAGCGGGAACTCTCGGGATCTCGCCGCGGTACCACAGCGCGCCTCCGAGTGCCGCCGAGCGCTCTCCCGGTATCGCCACTCGTTGACCCCGCACGTCGGGGTGCCGCCAGGCGCTCTCCCGATATCGCCGCTCCTTCACCACGGTGCTCGGGGTGCCGCCGGGCGCTCTCCTGAGCTCGCAGCGGTACCACCGTGCGCCTCCGAGTGCCGCCGAGCGCTCTCCCGGTATCGCCACTCGTTGACCCCGCACGTCGGGGTGCCGCCAGGCGCTCTCCCGATATCGCCGCTCCTTCACCACGGTGCTCGGGGTGCCGCCGGGCGCTCTCCTGAGCTCGCAGCGGTACCACCGTGCGCCGGCAAGTGCCAGCGGGCACTCTCGGGATCTCGCCGCGGTACCACAGCGCGCCTCCGAGTGCCGCTGAACGCTCTCCCGATATCGCCGCTCCTTCACCCTGCTTGTCTGGGTGCCGCCGGGCGCTTTTCCGAGCTCGCCGCACTACCACCGTGCGCCTCCAGGTGCCGCTGTACGTCCGGTCGACCCGACGCACGCTCATCCCACTTCTCGGGGTGCCGCCGGGCGCTCTCCCGAGCTCGTCGCGCTACCACCGTGCGCCTCCAGGTGCCGCTGTGCGTCCGGTCGACCCGACGCACGCTCATCCCGCTCCTCGGGGTGCCGCCGGACGCTCTCCCGACCTCTTCGCGCTCCACCCTGCGCATGCGAGTGTCGCTGGGTGCTCTCGGGATCTCGCCGCGGTACCACCGTGCGCCTCCGAGTGCCGCCGAGCGCTCTCCCAGTATCGCCACTCGTTGACCCCGCACGTCGGGGTGCCGCCGGGCGCTCTCCTGAGCTCGCAGCGGTACCACCGTGCGCCGGCAAGTGCCAGCGGGCACTCTCGGGATCTCGCCGCGGTACCACAGCGCGCCTCCGAGTGCCGCCGAGCGCTCTCCCGATATCGCTGCTCCTTCACCACAGTGCCTGGGGTGCCGCCGGGCGCACTGCCGAGCTCACAGCGGTACCACCGCGTGCCTCCGAGTGCCGCTGAACGCTCTCCCGATATCGCCGCTCCTTCACCCTGCTTGTCTGGGTGCCGCCGGGCGCTCTCCCGAGCTTGCCGCAATACCACCGTGCGCCTCCAGGTGCCGCTGTGCGTCCAGTCGACCCGAAGCACGCTCATCCCGCTCCTCGGGGTGCCGCCGGACGCTCTCCCGAGCTCTTCGCGCTCCACCCTGCGCATGCGAGTGCCGCTGGGTGCTCTCGGGACCTCGCCGCAATACCACAGCGCGCCTCCGAGTGCCGCCGAGCGCTCTCCCGATATCGCCGCTCCTTCACCACAGTGCTCGGGGTGCCGCCGGACGCTCTCCCGAGCTCGTCGCGCTACCACCGTGCGCCTCCAGGTGCCGCTGTGCGTCCGGTTTACCCGACGCACGTTCATCCCGCTCCTCGGGGTGCCGCCGGACGCTCTGCTGAGCTCTCCGCGCTACCACCGTGTGCTGAGAAGTGTCAGCACTCTCGGGTTCTCGCCACGGTACCACAGCGCGCCTCCGAGTGCCGCCGAGCGCTCTCCCGATATCGCCGCTCCTTCACCCTGCTTGTCTGGGTGCCGCCGGGCGCTTTCCCGAGCTTGCCGCACTACCACCGTGCGCCTCCAGGTGCCGCTGTGCGTCCAGTCGACCCGACGCACGCTCATCCCGCTCCTCGGGGTGCTGCCGGGCGCTCTGCTGAGCTCTCCGCGCTACCACCGCGCAACGGCAAGTGCCAGCGGGCAATCTCGGGATCTCGCCGCGGTACCACAGCGCGCCTCCGAGTGCCGCCGAGCGCTCTCCCGATATCGCTGCTCCTTCACCACAGTGTCTGGGGTGCCGCCGGGCGCACTGCCGAGCTCACAGCGATACCACCGCGTGCCTCCGAGTGCCGCTGAACGCTCTCCCGATATCGCCGCTCCTTCACCCTGCTTGTCTGGGTGCCGCCGGGCGCTTTCCCGAGCTTGCCGCACTACCACCGTGCGCCTCCAGGTGCCGCTGTGCGTCCAGTCGACCCGACGCACGCTCATCCCGCTCCTCGGGGTGCCGCCGGGCGCTCTCCCGAGCTCGCCGCACTACCACCGTGCGCCTCCGAGTGCCGCTGTGCGTCCGGTCGACCCGACGCACGCTCATCCCGCTCCTCGGGGTGCCGCCGGGCGCTCTCCCGAGCTCGCCGCACTACCACCGTGCGCCTCCAGGTGCCGCTGTGCGTCCGGTCGACCCGACGCACGCTCATCCCGCTCCTCGGGGTGCCGCCGGACGCTCTCCCGAGCTCTTCGCGCTCCACCCTGCGCATGCGAGTGCCGCTGGGTGCTCTCGGGATCTCGCCGCGGTAATACAGCGCGCCTCTGAGTGCCGCCGAGCACTCTCCCGATATCGCCGCTCCTTCACCACGGTGCTCGGGGTGCAGCCGGGCGCTCTCCTGAGCTCGCAGCGGTACCACCGTGCGCCTCCGAGTGCCGCCGAGCGCTCTCCCGGTATCGACACTCGTTGACCCCGCACGTCGGGGTGCCGCCACGCGCTCTCCCGATATCGCCGCTCCTTCACCCTGCTTGTCTGGGTGCCGCCGGGCGCTCTCCCGAGCTTGCCGCACTACCACCGTGCGCCTCCAGGTGCCGCTGTGCGTCCAGTCGACCCGACGCACGCTTATCCCGCTCCTCGGGGTGCTGCCGGGCGCTCTGCTGAGCTCTCCGCGCTACCACCGTGCGCCGGCAAGTGCCAGCGGGCACTCTCGGGATCTCGCCGCGGTACCACAGCGCGCCTCCGAGTGCCGCCGAGCGCTCTCCCGATATCGCCGCTCCTTCACCCTGCTTGTCTGGGTGCCGCCGGGCGCTTTCCCGAGCTTGCCGCACTACCACCGTGCGCCTCCAGGTGCCGCTGTGCGTCCGGTCGACCCGACGCACGCTCATCCCGCTCCTCGGGGTGCCGCCGGGCGCTCTGCTGAGCTCTCCGCGCTACCACCGTGCGCTGAGAAGTGCCAGCGGGCACTCTCGGGATCTCGCCGCGGTACCACAGCGCGCCTCCGAGTGCCGCCGAGCGCTCTCCCGATATCGCTGCTCCTTCACCACAGTGCCTGGGGTGCCGCCGGGCGCACTGCCGAGCTTACAGCGATACCACCGCGTGCCTCCGAGTGCCGCTGAACGCTCTCCCCGATATCGCCGCTCCTTCACCCTGCTTGTCTGGGTGCCGCCGGGCGCTTTCCCGAGCTCGCCGCACTACCACCGTGCGCCTCCAGGTGCCGCTGTGCGTCCGGTCGACCCGACGCACGCTCATCCCGCTCCTCGGGGTGCCGCCGGGCGCTCTCCCGAGCTCGCCGCACTACCACCGTGCGCCTCCAGGTGCCGCTGTGCGTCCGGTCGACCCGACGCATGCTCATCCCGCTCCTCGGGGTGCCGCCGGACGCTCTCCCGAGCTCGTCGCGCTACCACCGTGCGCCTCCAGGTGCCGCTGTGCGTCCGGTCGACCCAACGCACGCTCATCCCGCTCCTCGGGGTGCCGCCGGGCGCTCTCCCGAGCTCGCAGCGGTACCACCGTGCGCCTCCGAGTGCCGCCGAGCGCTCTCCCGGTATCGACACTCGTTGACCCCGCACGTCGGGGTGCCGCCACGCGCTCTCCCGATATCGCCGCTCCTTCACCACAGTGCTCGGGGTGCCGCCGGGCGCTCTACCGAGCTTGCCGCACTACCACCGTGCGCCTCCAGGTGCCGCTGTGCGTCCGGTCGACCCGACGCACGCTCATCCCGCTCCTCGGGGTGCTGCCGGGCGCTCTGCTGAGCTCTCCGCGCTACCACCGTGCGCCGGCAAGTGCCAGCGGGCACTCTCGGGATCTCGCCGCGGTACCACAGCGCGCCTCCGAGTGCCGCCGAGCGCTCTCCCGATATCGCCGCTCCTTCACCCTGCTTGTCTGGGTGCCGCCGGGTGCTCTGCCGAGCTCGCCGCACTACCACCGTGCACCTCCAGGTGCCGCTGTGCGTCCGGTCGACCCGACGCACGCTCATCCCGCTCCTCGGGGTGCTGCCGGACGCTCTCCCGAGCTCTTCGCGCTCCACCCTGCGCATGCGAGTGCCGCTGGGTGCTCTCGGGATCTCGCCGCGGTACCACCGTGCGCCTCCGAGTGCCGCCGAGCGCTCTCCCGGTATCGCCACTCGTTGACCCCGCACGTCGGGGTGCCGCCAGGCGCTCTCCCGATATCGCCGCTCCTTCACCACGGTGCTCGGGGTGCCGCCGGGCGCTCTCCTGAGCTCGCAGCGGTACCACCGTGCGCCTCCGAGTGCCGCCGAGCGCTCTCCCGGTATCGCCACTCGTTGACCCCCGCACGTCGGGGTGCCGCCACGCGCTCTCCCGATATCGCCGCTCCTTCACCACGGTGCTCGGGGTGCCGCCGGGCGCTCTCCTGAGCTCGCAGCGGTAACACCGTGCGCCGGCAAGTGCCAGCGGGCACTCTCGGGATCTCGCCGCGGTACCACAGCGCGCCTCCGAGTGCCGCCGAGCGCTCTCCCGATATCGCTGCTCCTTCACCACAGTGCCTGGGGTGCCGCCGGGCGCACTGCCGAGCTCACAGCGGTACCACCGCGTGCCTCCGAGTGCCGCTGAACGCTCTCCCGATATCGCCGCTCCTTCACCCTGCTTGTCTGGGTGCCGCCGGGCGCTTTCCCGAGCTCGTCGCGCTACCACCGTGCGCCTCCAGGTGCCGCTGTGCGTCCAGTCGACCCGACGCACGCTCATCCCGCTCCTCGGGGTGCCGCCGGACGCTCTCCCGAGCTCTTCGCACTCCACCCTGCGCATGCGAGTGCCGCTGGGTGCTCTCGGGATCTCACCGCGGTACCACAGCGCGCCTCCGAGTGCCGCCGAGCGCTCTCCCGATATCGCCGCTCCTTCACCCTGCTTGTCTGGGTGCCGCCGGGTGCTCTGCCGAGCTCGCCGCACTACCACCGTGCACCTCCAGGTGCCGCTGTGCGTCCGGTCGACCCGACGCACGCTCATCCCGCTCCTCGGGGTGCTGCCGGACGCTCTCCCGAGCTCTTCGCGCTCCACCCTGCGCATGCGAGTGCCGCTGGGTGCTCTCGGGATCTCGCCGCGGTACCACCGTGCGCCTCCGAGTGCCGCCGAGCGCTCTCCCGGTATCGCCACTCGTTGACCCCGCACGTCGGGGTGCCGCCAGGCGCTCTCCCGATATCGCCGCTCCTTCACCACGGTGCTCGGGGTGCCGCCGGGCGCTCTCCTGAGCTCGCAGCGGTACCACCGTGCGCCTCCGAGTGCCGCCGAGCGCTCTCCCGGTATCGCCACTCGTTGACCCCGCACGTCGGGGTGCCGCCACGCGCTCTCCCGATATCGCCGCTCCTTCACCACGGTGCTCGGGGTGCCGCCGGGCGCTCTCCTGAGCTCGCAGCGGTAACACCGTGCGCCAGCAAGTGCCAGCGGGCACTCTCGGGATCTCGCCGCGGTACCACAGCGCGCCTCCGAGTGCCGCCGAGCGCTCTCCCGATATCGCTGCTCCTTCACCACAGTGCCTGGGGTGCCGCCGGGCGCACTGCCGAGCTCACAGCGGTACCACCGCGTGCCTCCGAGTGCCGCTGAACGCTCTCCCGATATCGCCGCTCCTTCACCCTGCTTGTCTGGGTGCCGCCGGGCGCTTTCCCGAGCTCGTCGCGCTACCACCGTGCGCCTCCAGGTGCCGCTGTGCGTCCAGTCGACCCGACGCACGCTCATCCCGCTCCTCGGGGTGCCGCCGGACGCTCTCCCGAGCTCTTCGCACTCCACCCTGCGCATGCGAGTGCCGCTGGGTGCTCTCGGGATCTCACCGCGGTACCACAGCGCGCCTCCGAGTGCCGCCGAGCGCTCTCCCGATATCGCCGCTCCTTCACCCTGCTTGTCTGGGTGCCGCCGGGTGCTCTGCCGAGCTCGCCGCACTACCACCGTGCACCTCCAGGTGCCGCTGTGCGTCCGGTCGACCCGACGCACGCTCATCCCGCTCCTCGGGGTGCCGCCGGACGCTCTCCCGAGCTCTTCGCGCTCCACCCTGCGCATGCGAGTGCCGCTGGGTGCTCTCGGGACCTCGCCGCGGTACCACAGCGCGCCTCTGAGTGCCGCCGAGCGCTCTCTCGATATTGCCGCTCCTTCACCACGGTGCTCGGGGTGCAGCCGGGCGCTCTCCTGAGCTCGCAGCGGTACCACCGTGCGCCTCCGAGTGCCGCCGAGCGCTCTCCCGATATCGACACTCGTTGACCCCGCACGTCGGGGTGCCGCCACGCGCTCTCCCGATATCGCCGCTCCTTCACTACAGTGCTCCGGGTGCCGCCGGGCGCTCTCCCGAGCTTGCCGCAATACCACCGTGCGCCTCCAGGTGCCGCTGTGCGTCCGGTCGACCCTACGCACGCTCATCCCGCTCCTCGGGGTGCTGCCGGGCGCTCTGCTGAGCTCTCCGCGCTACCACCGTGCGCCGGCAAGTGCCAGCGGGCACTCTCGGGATCTCGCCGCGGTACCACAGCGCGCCTCCGAGTGCCGCCGAGCGCTCTCCCGATATCGCCGCTCCTTCACCCTGCTTGTCTGGGTGCCGCCGGGTGCTCTGCCAAGCTCGCCGCACTACCACCGTGCACCTCCAGGTGCCGCTGTGCGTCCGGTCGACCCGACGCACGCTCATCCCGCTCCTCGGGGTGCCGCCGGACGCTCTCCCGAGCTCTTCGCGCTCCACCCTGCGCATGCGAGTGCCGCTGGGTGCTCTCGGGATCTCGCCGCGGTACCACAGCGCGCCTCTGAGTGCCGCCGAGCGCTCTCTCGATATTGCCGCTCCTTCACCACGGTGCTCGGGGTGCAGCCGGGCGCTCTCCTGAGCTCGCAGCGGTACCACCGTGCGCCTCCGAGTGCCGCCGAGCGCTCTCCCGGTATCGCCACTCGTTGACCCCGCACGTCGGGGTGCCGCCAGGCGCTCTCCCGATATCGCCGCTCCTTCACCACGGTGCTCGGGGTGCCGCCGGGCGCTCTCCTGAGCTCGCAGCGGTACCACCGTGCGCCGGCAAGTGCCAGCGGGCACTCTCGGGATCTCGCCGCGGTACCACAGCGCGCCTCCGAGTGCCGCCGAGCGCTCTCCCGATATTGCTGCTCCTTCACCACAGTGCCTGGGGTGCCGCCGGGCGCACTGCCGAGCTCACAGCGGTACCACCGCGTGCCTCCGAGTGCCGCTCAACGCTCTCCCGATATCGCCGCTCCTTCACCCTGCTTGTCTGGGTGCCGCCGGACGCTTTCCCGAGCTTGCCGCTCTACCACCGTGCGCCTCCTGGTGCCGCTGTACGTCTGGTCGACCCGACGCACGCTCATCCCACTTCTCGGGGTGCCACCGGACGCTCTCCCGAGCTCGTCGCGCTACAACCGTGCGCCTCCAGGTGCCGCTGTGCGTCCAGTCGACCCGACGCACGCTCATCCCGCTCCTCGGGGTGCTGCCGGGCGCTCTGCTGAGCTCTCCGCGCTACCACCGTGCGCCGGCAAGTGCCAGCGGGCACTCTCGGGATCTCGCCGCGGTACCACAGCGCGCCTCCGAGTGCCGCCGAGCGCTCTCCCGATATCGCCGCTCCTTCATCCTGCTTGTCTGGGTGCCGCCGGGCGCTTTCCCGAGCTTGCCGCACTACCACCGTGCGCCTCCAGGTGCCGCTGTGCGTCCAGTCGACCCGACGCATGCTCATCCCGCTCCTCGGGGTGCCGCCGGGCGCTCTGCTGAGCTCTCCGCGCTACCACCGTGCGCTGAGAAGTGCCAGCGGGCACTCTCGGGATCTCGCCGCGGTACCACAGCGCGCCTCCGAGTGCCGCCGAGCGCTCTCCCGATATCGCCGCTCCTTCACCCTGCTTGTCTGGGTGCCGCCGGGTGCTCTGCCGAGCTCGCCGCACTACCACCGTGCACCTCCAGGTGCCGCTGTGCGTCCGGTCGACCCGACGCACGCTCATCCCGCTCCTCGGGGTGCCGCCGGACAATCTCCCGAGCTCTTCGCGCTCCACCCTGCGCATGCGAGTGCCGCTGGGTGCTCTCGGGATCTCGCCGCGGTACCACCGTGCGCCTCCGAGTGCCGCCGAGCGCTCTCCCGATATCGCCACTCGTTGACCCCGCACGTCGGGGTGCCGCCAGGCGCTCTCCCGATATCGCCGCTCCTTCACCACGGTGCTCGGGGTGCCGCCGGGCGCTCTCCTGAGCTCGCAGCGGTACCACCGTGCGCCGGCAAGTGCCAGCGGGAACTCTCGGGATCTCGCCGCGGTACCACAGCGCGCCTCCGAGTGCCGCCGAGCGCTCTCCCGGTATCGCCACTCGTTGACCCCGCACGTCGGGGTGCCGCCGAGCGCTCTCCCGATATCGCCGCTCCTTCACCACGGTGCTCGGGGTGCCGCCGGGCGCTCTCCTGAGCTCGCAGCGGTACCACCGTGCGCCTCCGAGTGCCGCCGAGCGCTCTCCCGGTATCGACACTCGTTGACCCCGCACGTCGGGGTGCCGCCAGGCGCTCTCCCGATATCGCCGCTCCTTCACCACGGTGCTCGGGGTGCCGCCGGGCGCTCTCCTGAGCTTGCCGCAATACCACCGTGCGCCTCCAGGTGCCGCTGTGCGTCCAGTCGACCCGAAGCACGCTCATCCCACTTCTCGGGGTGCCGCCGGGCGCTCTCCCGAGCTCGTCGCGCTACCACCGTGCGCCTCCAGGTGCCGCTGTGCGTCCGGTCGACCCGACGCACGCTCATCCCGCTCCTCGGGGTGCCGCCGGACGCTCTCCCGACCTCTTCGCGCTCCACCCTGCGCATGCGAGTGTCGCTGGGTGCTCTCGGGATCTCGCCGCGGTACCACCGTGCGCCTCCGAGTGCCGCCGAGCGCTCTCCCAGTATCGCCACTCGTTGACCCCGCACGTCGGGGCGCTCTCCTGAGCTCGCAGCGGTACCACCGTGCGCCGGCAAGTGCCAGCGGGCACTCTCGGGATCTCGCCGCGGTACCACAGCGCGCCTCCGAGTGCCGCCGAGCGCTCTCCCGATATCGCTGCTCCTTCACCACAGTGCCTGGGGTGCCGCCGGGCGCACTGCCGAGCTCACAGCGGTACCACCGCGTGCCTCCGAGTGCCGCTGAACGCTCTCCCGATATCGCTGCTCCTTCACCCTGCTTGTCTGGGTGCCGCCGGGCGCTCTCCCGAGCTTGCCGCAATACCACCGTGCGCCTCCAGGTGCCGCTGTGCATCCAGTCGACCCGAAGCACGCTCATCCCGCTCCTCGGGGTGCCGCCGGACGCTCTCCCGAGCTCTTCGCGCTCCACCCTGCGCATGCGAGTGCCGCTGGGTGCTCTCGGGACCTCGCCGCAATACCACAGCGCGCCTCCGAGTGCCGCCGAGCGCTCTCCCGATATCGCCGCTCCTTCACCACAGTGCTCGGCTGCCGCCGGACGCTCTCCCGAGCTCGTCGCGCTACCACCGTGCGCCTCCAGGTGCCGCTGTGCGTCCGGTCGACCCGACGCACGCTCATCCCGCTCCTCGGGGTGCCGCCGGACGCTCTGCTGAGCTCTCCGCGCTACCACCGTGTGCTGAGAAGTGTCAGCACTCTCGGGTTCTCGCCACGGTACCACAGCGCGCCTCCGAGTGCCGCCGAGCGCTCTCCCGATATCGCCGCTCCTTCACCCTGCTTGTCTGGGTGCCGCCGGGCGCTTTCCCGAGCTTGCCGCACTACCACCGTGCGCCTCCAGGTGCCGCTGTGCGTCCAGTCGACCCGACGCACGCTCATCCCGCTCCTCGGGGTGCTGCCGGGCGCTCTGCTGAGCTCTCCGCGCTACCACCGCGCAACGGCAAGTGCCAGCGGGCAATCTCGGGATCTCGCCGCGGTACCACAGCGCGCCTCCGAGTGCCGCCGAGCGCTCTCCCGATATCGCTGCTCCTTCACCACAGTGCCTGGGGTGCCGCCGGGCGCACTGCCGAGCTCACAGCGATACCACCGCGTGCCTCCGAGTGCCGCTGAACGCTCTCCCGATATCGCCGCTCCTTCACCCTGCTTGTCTGGGTGCCGCCGGGCGCTTTCCCGAGCTTGCCGCACTACCACCGTGCGCCTCCAGGTGCCGCTGTGCGTCCAGTCGACCCGACGCACGCTCATCCCGCTCCTCGGGGTGCCGCCGGGCGCTCTCCCGAGCTCGCCGCACTACCACCGTGCGCCTCCGAGTGCCGCTGTGCGTCCGGTCGACCCGACGCACGCTCATCCCGCTCCTCGGGGTGCCGCCGGGCGCTCTCCCGAGCTCGCCGCACTACCACCGTGCGCCTCCAGGTGCCGCTGTGCGTCCGGTCGACCCGACGCACGCTCATCCCGCTCCTCGGGGTGCCGCCGGACGCTCTCCCGAGCTCTTCGCGCTCCACCCTGCGCATGCGAGTGCCGCTGGGTGCTCTCGGGATCTCGCCGCGGTAATACAGCGCGCCTCTGAGTGCCGCCGAGCGCTCTCCCGATATCGCCGCTCCTTCACCACGGTGCTCGGGGTGCAGCCGGGCGCTCTCCTGAGCTCGCAGCGGTACCACCGTGCGCCTCCGAGTGCCGCCGAGCGCTCTCCCGGTATCGACACTCGTTGACCCCGCACGTCGGGGTGCCGCCACGCGCTCTCCCGATATCGCCGCTCCTTCACCCTGCTTGTCTGGGTGCCGCCGGGCGCTCTCCCGAGCTTGCCGCACTACCACCGTGCGCCTCCAGGTGCCGCTGTGCGTCCAGTCGACCCGACGCACGCTTATCCCGCTCCTCGGGGTGCTGCCGGGCGCTCTGCTGAGCTCTCCGCGCTACCACCGTGCGCCGGCAAGTGCCAGCGGGCACTCTCGGGATCTCGCCGCGGTACCACAGCGCGCCTCCGAGTGCCGCCGAGCGCTCTCCCGATATCGCCGCTCCTTCACCCTGCTTGTCTGGGTGCCGCCGGGCGCTTTCCCGAGCTTGCCGCACTACCACCGTGCGCCTCCAGGTGCCGCTGTGCGTCCGGTCGACCCGACGCACGCTCATCCCGCTCCTCGGGGTGCCGCCGGGCGCTCTCCCGAGCTCGCCGCACTACCACCGTGCGCCTCCAGGTGCCGCTGTGCGTCCGGTCGACCCGACGCACGCTCATCCCGCTCCTCGGGGTGCCGCCGGGCGCTCTCCCGAGCTCGCAGCGGTACCACCGTGCGCCTCCGAGTGCCGCCGAGCGCTCTCCCGGTATCGACACTCGTTGACCCCGCACGTCGGGGTGCCGCCACGCGCTCTCCCGATATCGCCGCTCCTTCACCACAGTGCTCGGGGTGCCGCCGGGCGCTCTACCGAGCTTGCCGCACTACCACCGTGCGCCTCCAGGTGCCGCTGTGCGTCCGGTCGACCCTACGCACGCTCATCCCGCTCCTCGGGGTGCTGCCGGGCGCTCTGCTGAGCTCTCCGCGCTACCACCGTGCGCCGGCAAGTGCCAGCGGGCACTCTCGGGATCTCGCCGCGGTACCACAGCGCGCCTCCGAGTGCCGCCGAGCGCTCTCCCGATATCGCCGCTCCTTCACCCTGCTTGTCTGGGTGCCGCCGGGTGCTCTGCCGAGCTCGCCGCACTACCACCGTGCACCTCCAGGTGCCGCTGTGCGTCCGGTCGACCCGACGCACGCTCATCCCGCTCCTCGGGGTGCTGCCGGACGCTCTAGCGAGCTCTTCGCGCTCCACCCTGCGCATGCGAGTGCCGCTGGGTGCTCTCGGGATCTCGCCGCGGTACCACCGTGCGCCTCCGAGTGCCGCCGAGCGCTCTCCCGGTATCGCCACTCGTTGACCCCGCACGTCGGGGTGCCGCCAGGCGCTCTCCCGATATCGCCGCTCCTTCACCACGGTGCTCGGGGTGCCGCCGGGCGCTCTCCTGAGCTCGCAGCGGTACCACCGTGCGCCTCCGAGTGCCGCCGAGCGCTCTCCCGGTATCGCCACTCGTTGACCCCGCACGTCGGGGTGCCGCCACGCGCTCTCCCGATATCGCCGCTCCTTCACCACGGTGCTCGGGGTGCCGCCGGGCGCTCTCCTGAGCTCGCAGCGGTAACACCGTGCGCCGGCAAGTGCCAGCGGGCACTCTCGGGATCTCGCCGCGGTACCACAGCGCGCCTCCGAGTGCCGCCGAGCGCTCTCCCGATATCGCTGCTCCTTCACCACAGTGCCTGGGGTGCCGCCGGGCGCACTGCCGAGCTCACAGCGGTACCACCGCGTGCCTCCGAGTGCCGCTGAACGCTCTCCCGATATCGCCGCTCCTTCACCCTGCTTGTCTGGGTGCCGCCGGGCGCTTTCCCGAGCTCGTCGCGCTACCACCGTGCGCCTCCAGGTGCCGCTGTGCGTCCAGTCGACCCGACGCACGCTCATCCCGCTCCTCGGGGTGCCGCCGGACGCTCTCCCGAGCTCTTCGCACTCCACCCTGCGCATGCGAGTGCCGCTGGGTGCTCTCGGGATCTCACCGCGGTACCACAGCGCGCCTCCGAGTGCCGCCGAGCGCTCTCCCGATATCGCCGCTCCTTCACCCTGCTTGTCTGGGTGCCGCCGGGTGCTCTGCCGAGCTCGCCGCACTACCACCGTGCACCTCCAGGTGCCGCTGTGCGTCCGGTCGACCCGACGCACGCTCATCCCGCTCCTCGGGGTGCCGCCGGACGCTCTCCCGAGCTCTTCGCGCTCCACCCTGCGCATGCGAGTGCCGCTGGGTGCTCTCGGGACCTCGCCGCAATACCACAGCGCGCCTCCGAGTGCCGCCGAGCGCTCTCCCGATATCGCCGCTCCTTCACCACAGTGCTCGGGGTGCCGCCGGACGCTCTCCCGAGCTCGTCGCGCTACCACCGTGCGCCTCCAGGTGCCGCTGTGCGTCCGGTCGACCCGACGCACGCTCATCCCGCTCCTCGGGGTGCCGCCGGACGCTCTGCTGAGCTCTCCGCGCTACCACCGTGTGCTGAGAAGTGTCAGCACTCTCGGGTTCTCGCCACGGTACCACAGCGCGCCTCCGAGTGCCGCCGAGCGCTCTCCCGATATCGCCGCTCCTTCACCCTGCTTGTCTGGGTGCCGCCGGGCGCTTTCCCGAGCTTGCCGCACTACCACCGTGCGCCTCCAGGTGCCGCTGTGCGTCCAGTCGACCCGACGCACGCTCATCCCGCTCCTCGGGGTGCTGCCGGGCGCTCTGCTGAGCTCTCAGCGCTACCACCGCGCAACGGCAAGTGCCAGCGGGCAATCTCGGGATCTCGCCGCGGTACCACAGCGCGCCTCCGAGTGCCGCCGAGCGCTCTCCCGATATCGCTGCTCCTTCACCACAGTGCCTGGGGTGCCGCCGGGCGCACTGCCGAGCTCACAGCGATACCACCGCGTGCCTCCGAGTGCCGCTGAACGCTCTCCCGATATCGCCGCTCCTTCACCCTGCTTGTCTGGGTGCCGCCGGGCGCTTTCCCGAGCTTGCCGCACTACCACCGTGCGCCTCCAGGTGCCGCTGTGCGTCCAGTCGACCCGACGCACGCTCATCCCGCTCCTCGGGGTGCCGCCGGGCGCTCTCCCGAGCTCGCCGCACTACCACCGTGCGCCTCCGAGTGCCGCTGTGCGTCCGGTCGACCCGACGCACGCTCATCCCGCTCCTCGGGGTGCCGCCGGGCGCTCTCCCGAGCTCGCCGCACTACCACCGTGCGCCTCCAGGTGCCGCTGTGCGTCCGGTCGACCCGACGCACGCTCATCCCGCTCCTCGGGGTGCCGCCGGACGCTCTCCCGAGCTCTTCGCGCTCCACCCTGCGCATGCGAGTGCCGCTGGGTGCTCTCGGGATCTCGCCGCGGTAATACAGCGCGCCTCTGAGTGCCGCCGAGCGCTCTCCCGATATCGCCGCTCCTTCACCACGGTGCTCGGGGTGCAGCCGGGCGCTCTCCTGAGCTCGCAGCGGTACCACCGTGCGCCTCCGAGTGCCGCCGAGCGCTCTCCCGGTATCGACACTCGTTGACCCCGCACGTCGGGGTGCCGCCACGCGCTCTCCCGATATCGCCGCTCCTTCACCCTGCTTGTCTGGGTGCCGCCGGGCGCTCTCCCGAGCTTGCCGCACTACCACCGTGCGCCTCCAGGTGCCGCTGTGCGTCCAGTCGACCCGACGCACGCTTATCCCGCTCCTCGGGGTGCTGCCGGGCGCTCTGCTGAGCTCTCCGCGCTACCACCGTGCGCCGGCAAGTGCCAGCGGGCACTCTCGGGATCTCGCCGCGGTACCACAGCGCGCCTCCGAGTGCCGCCGAGCGCTCTCCCGATATCGCCGCTCCTTCACCCTGCTTGTCTGGGTGCCGCCGGGCGCTTTCCCGAGCTTGCCGCACTACCACCGTGCGCCTCCAGGTGCCGCTGTGCGTCCGGTCGACCCGACGCACGCTCATCCCGCTCCTCGGGGTGCCGCCGGGCGCTCTCCCGAGCTCGCCGCACTACCACCGTGCGCCTCCAGGTGCCGCTGTGCGTCCGGTCGACCCGACGCACGCTCATCCCGCTCCTCGGGGTGCCGCCGGGCGCTCTGCTGAGCTCTCCGCGCTACCACCGTGCGCTGAGAAGTGGCAGCGGGCACTCTCGGGATCTCGCCGCGGTACCACAGCGCGCCTCCGAGTGCCGCCGAGCGCTCTCCCGATATCGCTGCTCCTTCACCACAGTGCCTGGGGTGCCGCCGGGCGCACTGCCGAGCTTACAGCGATACCACCGCGTGCCTCCGAGTGCCGCTGAACGCTCTCCCGATATCGCCGCTCCTTCACCCTGCTTGTCTGGGTGCCGCCGGGCGCTTTCCCGAGCTCGCCGCACTACCACCGTGCGCCTCCAGGTGCCGCTGTGCGTCCGGTCGACCCGACGCACGCTCATCCCGCTCCTCGGGGTGCCGCCGGGCGCTCTCCCGAGCTCGCCGCACTACCACCGTGCGCCTCCAGGTGCCGCTGTGCGTCCGGTCGACCCGACGCATGCTCATCCCGCTCCTCGGGGTGCCGCCGGACGCTCTCCCGAGCTCGTCGCGCTACCACCGTGCGCCTCCAGGTGCCGCTGTGCGTCCGGTCGACCCAACGCACGCTCATCCCGCTCCTCGGGGTGCCGCCGGGCGCTCTCCCGAGCTCGCAGCGGTACCACCGTGCGCCTCCGAGTGCCGCCGAGCGCTCTCCCGGTATCGACACTCGTTGACCCCGCACGTCGGGGTGCCGCCACGCGCTCTCCCGATATCGCCGCTCCTTCACCACAGTGCTCGGGGTGCCGCCGGGCGCTCTCCCGAGCTTGCCGCACTACCACCGTGCGCCTCCAGGTGCCGCTGTGCGTCCGGTCGACCCTACGCACGCTCATCCCGCTCCTCGGGGTGCTGCCGGGCGCTCTGCTGAGCTCTCCGCGCTACCACCGTGCGCCGGCAAGTGCCAGCGGGCACTCTCGGGATCTCGCCGCGGTACCACAGCGCGCCTCCGAGTGCCGCCGAGCGCTCTCCCGATATCGCCGCTCCTTCACCCTGCTTGTCTGGGTGCCGCCGGGTGCTCTGCCGAGCTCGCCGCACTACCACCGTGCACCTCCAGGTGCCGCTGTGCGTCCGGTCGACCCGACGCACGCTCATCCCGCTCCTCGGGGTGCTGCCGGACGCTCTCCCGAGCTCTTCGCGCTCCACCCTGCGCATGCGAGTGCCGCTGGGTGCTCTCGGGATCTCGCCGCGGTACCACCGTGCGCCTCCGAGTGCCGCCGAGCGCTCTCCCGGTATCGCCACTCGTTGACCCCGCACGTCGGGGTGCCGCCAGGCGCTCTCCCGATATCGCCGCTCCTTCACCACGGTGCTCGGGGTGCCGCCGGGCGCTCTCCTGAGCTCGCAGCGGTACCACCGTGCGCCTCCGAGTGCCGCCGAGCGCTCTCCCGGTATCGCCACTCGTTGACCCCGCACGTCGGGGTGCCGCCACGCGCTCTCCCGATATCGCCGCTCCTTCACCACGGTGCTCGGGGTGCCGCCGGGCGCTCTCCTGAGCTCGCAGCGGTAACACCGTGCGCCGGCAAGTGCCAGCGGGCACTCTCGGGATCTCGCCGCGGTACCACAGCGCGCCTCCGAGTGCCGCCGAGCGCTCTCCCGATATCGCTGCTCCTTCACCACAGTGCCTGGGGTGCCGCCGGGCGCACTGCCGAGCTCACAGCGGTACCACCGCGTGCCTCCGAGTGCCGCTGAACGCTCTCCCGATATCGCCGCTCCTTCACCCTGCTTGTCTGGGTGCCGCCGGGCGCTTTCCCGAGCTCGTCGCGCTACCACCGTGCGCCTCCAGGTGCCGCTGTGCGTCCAGTCGACCCGACGCACGCTCATCCCGCTCCTCGGGGTGCCGCCGGACGCTCTCCCGAGCTCTTCGCACTCCACCCTGCGCATGCGAGTGCCGCTGGGTGCTCTCGGGATCTCACCGCGGTACCACAGCGCGCCTCCGAGTGCCGCCGAGCGCTCTCCCGATATCGCCGCTCCTTCACCCTGCTTGTCTGGGTGCCGCCGGGTGCTCTGCCGAGCTCGCCGCACTACCACCGTGCACCTCCAGGTGCCGCTGTGCGTCCGGTCGACCCGACGCACGCTCATCCCGCTCCTCGGGGTGCCGCCGGACGCTCTCCCGAGCTCTTCGCGCTCCACCCTGCGCATGCGAGTGCCGCTGGGTGCTCTCGGGACCTCGCCGCGGTACCACAGCGCGCCTCTGAGTGCCGCCGAGCGCTCTCTCGATATTGCCGCTCCTTCACCACGGTGCTCGGGGTGCAGCCGGGCGCTCTCCTGAGCTCGCAGCGGTACCACCGTGCGCCTCCGAGTGCCGCCGAGCGCTCTCCCGATATCGACACTCGTTGACCCCGCACGTCGGGGTGCCGCCACGCGCTCTCCCGATATCGCCGCTCCTTCACCACAGTGCTCCGGGTGCCGCCGGGCGCTCTCCCGAGCTTGCCGCAATACCACCGTGCGCCTCCAGGTGCCGCTGTGCGTCCGGTCGACCCTACGCACGCTCATCCCGCTCCTCGGGGTGCTGCCGGGCGCTCTGCTGAGCTCTCCGCGCTACCACCGTGCGCCGGCAAGTGCCAGCGGGCACTCTCGGGATCTCGCCGCGGTACCACAGCGCGCCTCCGAGTGCCGCCGAGCGCTCTCCCGATATCGCCGCTCCTTCACCCTGCTTGTCTGGGTGCCGCCGGGCGCTCTGCCAAGCTCGCCGCACTACCACCGTGCACCTCCAGGTGCCGCTGTGCGTCCGGTCGACCCGACGCACGCTCATCCCGCTCCTCGGGGTGCCGCCGGACGCTCTCCCGAGCTCTTCGCGCTCCACCCTGCGCATGCGAGTGCCGCTGGGTGCTCTCGGGATCTCGCCGCGGTACCACAGCGCGCCTCTGAGTGCCGCCGAGCGCTCTCTCGATATTGCCGCTCCTTCACCACGGTGCTCGGGGTGCAGCCGGGCGCTCTCCTGAGCTCGCAGCGGTACCACCGTGCGCCTCCGAGTGCCGCCGAGCGCTCTCCCGGTATCGCCACTCGTTGACCCCGCACGTCGGGGTGCCGCCAGGCGCTCTCCCGATATCGCCGCTCCTTCACCACGGTGCTCGGGGTGCCGCCGGGCGCTCTCCTGAGCTCGCAGCGGTACCACCGTGCGCCGGCAAGTGCCAGCGGGCACTCTCGGGATCTCGCCGCGGTACCACAGCGCGCCTCCGAGTGCCGCCGAGCGCTCTCCCGATATTGCTGCTCCTTCACCACAGTGCCTGGGGTGCCGCCGGGCGCACTGCCGAGCTCACAGCGGTACCACCGCGTGCCTCTGAGTGCCGCTCAACGCTCTCCCGATATCGCCGCTCCTTCACCCTGCTTGTCTGGGTGCCGCCGGACGCTTTCCCGAGCTTGCCGCTCTACCACCGTGCGCCTCCTGGTGCCGCTGTACGTCTGGTCGACCCGACGCACGCTCATCCCACTTCTCGGGGTGCCACCGGACGCTCTCCCGAGCTCGTCGCGCTACAACCGTGCGCCTCCAGGTGCCGCTGTGCGTCCAGTCGACCCGACACACGCTCATCCCGCTCCTCGGGGTGCTGCCGGGCGCTCTGCTGAGCTCTCCGCGCTACCACCGTGCGCCGGCAAGTGCCAGCGGGCACTCTCGGGATCTCGCCGCGGTACCACAGCGCGCCTCCGAGTGCCGCCGAGCGCTCTCCCGATATCGCCGCTCCTTCACCCTGCTTGTCTGGGTGCCGCCGGGCGCTTTCCCGAGCTTGCCGCACTACCACCGTGCGCCTCCAGGTGCCGCTGTGCGTCCAGTCTACCCGACGCACGCTCATCCCGCTCCTCGGGGTGCCGCCGGGCGCTCTGCTGAGCTCTCCGCGCTACCACCGTGCGCTGAGAAGTGCCAGCGGGCACTCTCGGGATCTCGCCGCGGTACCACAGCGCGCCTCCGAGTGCCGCCGAGAGCTCTCCCGATATCGCCGCTCCTTCACCCTGCTTGTCTGGGTGCCGCCGGGTGCTCTGCCGAGCTCGCCGCACTACCACCGTGCACCTCCAGGTGCCGCTGTGCGTCCGGTCGACCCGACGCACGCTCATCCCGCTCCTCGGGGTGCCGCCGGACGCTCTCCCGAGCTCTTCGCGCTCCACCCTGCGCATGCGAGTGCCGCTGGGTGCTCTCGGGATCTCGCCGCGGTACCACCGTGCGCCTCCGAGTGCCGCCGAGCGCTCTCCCGGTATCGCCACTCGTTGACCCCGCACGTCGGGGTGCCGCCAGGCGCTCTCCCGATATCGCCGCTCCTTCACCACGGTGCTCGGGGTGCCGCCGGGCGCTCTCCTGAGCTCGCAGCGGTACCACCGTGCGCCAGCAAGGGCCAGCGGGCACTCTCGGGATCTCGCCGCGGTACCACCGCGTGCCTCCGAGTGCCGCTGAACGCTCTCCCGATATCGCCGCTCCTTCACCCTGCTTGTCTGGGTGCCGCCGGGCGCTTTTCCGAGCTCGCCGCACTACCACCGTGCGCCTCCTGGTGCCGCTGTACGTCCGGTCGACCCGACGCACGCTCATCCCACTTCTCGGGGTGCCACCGGGCGCTCTCCCGAGCTCGTCGCGCTACCACCGTGCGCCTCCAGGTGCCGCTGTGCGTCCGGTCGACCCGACGCACGCTCATCCCGCTCCTCGGGGTGCCGCCGGACGCTCTCCCGAGCTCTTCGCGCTCCACCCTGCGCATGCGAGTGCCGCTGGGTGCTCTCGGGATCTCGCCGCGGTACCACAGCGCGCCTCTGAGTGCCGCCGAGCGCTCTCTCGATATTGCCGCTCCTTCACCACGGTGCTCGGGGTGCAGCCGGGCGCTCTCCTGAGCTCGCAGCGGTACCACCGTGCGCCTCCGAGTGCCGCCGAGCGCTCTCCCGGTATCGCCACTCGTTGACCCCGCACGTCGGGGTGCCGCCACGCGCTCTCCCGATATCGCCGCTCCTTCACCACGGTGCTCGGGGTGCCGCCGGGCGCTCTCCTGAGCTCGCAGCGGTACCACCGTGCGCCGGCAAGTGCCAGCGGGCACTCTCGGGATCTCGCCGCAGTACCACAGCGCGCCTCCGAGTGCCGCCGAGCGCTCTCCCGATATCGCTGCTCCTTCACCACAGTGCCTGGGGTGCCGCCGGGCGCACTGCCGAGCTCACAGCGGTACCACCGCGTGCCTCCGAGTGCCGCTGAGCGCTCTCCCGATATCGCCCCTCCTTCACCCTGCTTCTCTGGGTGCCGCCGGGCGCTTTCCCGAGCTTGCCGCACTACCACCGTGCGCCTCCAGGTGCCGCTGTGCGTCCAGTCGACCCGACGCACGCTCATCCTGCTCCTCGGGGTGCCGCCGGACGCTCTCCCGAGCTCTTCGCGCTCCACCCTGCGCATGCGAGGGCCGCTGGGTGCTATCGGGATCTCGCCGCGGTACCACCGTGCGCCTCCGAGTGCCGCCGAGCGCTCTCCCGGTATCGCCACTCGTTGACCCCGCACGTCGGGGTGCCACCAGGCGCTCTCCCGATTTCGCCGCTCCTTCACCACGGTGCTCGGGGTGCCGCCGGGCGCTCTCCTGAGCTCGCAGCGGTACCACCGTGCGCCTCCGAGTGCCGCCGAGCGCTCTCCCGGTATCGCCACTCGCTGACCCCGCACATCGGGGTGCCGCCAGGCGCTCTCCCGATATCGCCGCTCCTTCACCACGGTGCTCGGGGTACCGCCGGGCGCTCTCCTGAGCTCGCAGCGGTACCACCGTGCGCCGGCAAGTGCCAGCGGGCACTCTCGGGATCTCGCCGCGGTACCACAGCGCGCCTCCGAGTGCCGCCGAGCGCTCTCCCGATATCGCTGCTCCTTCACCACAGTGCCTGGGGTGCCGCCGGGCGCACTGCCGAGCTCACAGCGGTACCACCGCGTGCCTCCGAGTGCCGCTGAACGCTCTCCCGATATCGCCGCTCCTTCACCCTGCTTGTCTGGGTGCCGCCGGGTGCTTTCCCGAGCTTGCCGCACTACCACCGTGCGCCTCCAGGTGCCGCTGTGCATCCAGTCGACCCGACGCACGCTCATCCCGCTCCTCGGGGTGCCGCCGGACGCTCTCCCGAGCTCTTCGCACTCCACCCTGCGCATGCGAGTGCCGCTGGGTGCTCTCGGGATCTCGCCGCGGTACCACCGCGCGCCTCCAGGTGCCGCTGTGCGTCCGGTCGACCCGACGCACGCTCATCCCGCTCCTCGGGGTGCCGCCGGGTGCTCTGCCGAGCTCGCCGCACTACCACCGTGCGCCTCCAGGTGCCGCTGTGCGTCCGGTCGACCCGACGCACGCTCATCCCGCTCCTCGGGGTGCCGCCGGGCGCTCTCCCGAGAACGCCGCACTACCACCGTGCGCCTCCAGGTGCCGCTGTGCGTCCGGTCGACCCGACGCACGCTCATCCCGCTCCTCGGGGTGCCACCGGGCGCTCTCCCGAGCTCGTCGCGCTCCACCCTGCGCATGCGAGTGCCGCTGGGTGCTCTCGGGATCTCGCCGCGGTACCACAGCGCGCCTCTGAGTGCCGCCGAGCGCTCTCCCGATATCGCCGCTCCTTCACCACGGTGCTCGGGGTGCCGCCGGGCGCTCTCCTGAGCTCGCAGCGGTACCACCGTGCGCCCCCGAGTGCCGCCGAGCACTCTCCCGGTATCGACACTCGTTGACCCCGCACGTCGGGGTGCCGCCACGCGCTCTCCCGATATCGCCGCTCCTTCACCCTGGTTGTCTGGGTGCCGCCGGGCGCTCTCCCGAGCTTGCCGCAATACCACCGTGCGCCTCCAGGTGCCGCTGTGCGTCCAGTCGACCCGACGCACGCTCATCCCGCTCCTCGGGGTGCTGCCGGGCGCTCTGCTGAGCTCTCCGCGCTACCACCGTGCGCCGGCAAGTGCCAGCGGGCACTCTCGGGATCTCGCCGCGGTACCACAGCGCGCCTCCGAGTGCCGCCGAGCGCTCTCCCGAGCTTGCCGCAATACCACCGTGCGCCTCCAGGTGCCGCTGTGCGTCCAGTCGACCCGACGCACGCTCATCCCGCTCCTCGGGGTGCTGCCGGGCGCTCTGCTGAGCTCTCCGCGCTACCACCGTGCGCCGGCAAGTGCCAGCGGGCACTCTCGGGATCTCGCCGCGGTACCACAGCGCGCCTCCGAGTGCCGCCGAGCGCTCTCCCGATATCGCCGCTCCTTCATCCTGCTTGTCTGGGTGCCGCCGGGCGCTTTCCCGAGCTTGCCGCACTACCACCGTGCGCCTCCAGGTGCCGCTGTGCGTCCAGTCGACCCGACGCATGCTCATCCCGCTCCTCGGGGTGCCGCCGGACGCTCTGCTGAGCTCTCCGCGCTACCACCGTGCGCTGAGAAGTGCCAGCGGGCACTCTCGGGATCTCGCCGCGGTACCACAGCGCGCCTCCGAGTGCCGCCGAGCGCTCTCCCGATATCGCCGCTCCTTCACCCTGCTTGTCTGGGTGCCGCCGGGTGCTCTGCCGAGCTCGCCGCACTACCACCGTGCACCTCCAGGTGCCGCTGTGCGTCCGGTCGACCCGACGCACGCTCATCCCGCTCCTCGGGGTGCCGCCGGACAATCTCCCGAGCTCTTCGCGCTCCACCCTGCGCATGCAAGTGCCGCTGGGTGCTCTCGGGATCTCGCCGCGGTACCACCGTGCGCCTCCGAGTGCCGCCGAGCGCTCTCCCAATATCGCCACTCGTTGACCCCGCACGTCGGGGTGCCGCCAGGCGCTCTCCCGATATCGCCGCTCCTTCACCACGGTGCTCGGGGTGCCGCCGGGCGCTCTCCTGAGCTCGCAGCGGTACCACCGTGCGCCGGCAAGTGCCAGCGGGCACTCTCGGGATCTCGCCGCGGTACCATAGCGCGCCTCCGAGTGCCGCCGAGCGCTCTCCCGATATCGCCGCTCCTTCACCACAGTGCCTTGGGTGCCGCCGGGCGCACTGCCGAGCTCACAGCGGTACCACCGTGTGCCTCCGAGTGCCGCTGAGCGCTCTCCCGATATCGCCGCTCCTTCACCCTGCTTCTCTGGGTGCCGCCGGGCGCTTTCCCGAGCTTACCGCACTACCACCGTGCGCCTCCAGGTGCCGCTGAACGCTCTCCCGATATCGCCGCTCCTTCACCCTGCTTGTCTGGGTGCCGCCGGGCGCTTTCCCGAGCTTGCCGCACTACCACCGTGCGCCTCCAGGTGCCGCTGAACGCTCTCCCGATATCGCCGCTCCTTCACCCTGCTTGTCTGGGTGCCGCCGGGCGCTTTCCCGAGCTTGCCGCACTACCACCGTGCGCCTCCAGGTGCCGCTGTGCGTCCGGTCGACCCGACGCACGCTCATCCCGCTCCTCGGGGTGCTGCCGGGCGCTCTGCTGAGCTCTCCGCGCTACCACCGTGCGCCGGCAAGTGCCAGCGGGCACTCTCGGGATCTCGCCGCGGTACCACAGCGCGCCTCCGAGTGCCGCCGAGAGCTCTCCCGATATCGCCGCTCCTTCACCCTGCTTGTCTGGGTGCTGACGGGCGCTTTCCCGAGCTTGCCGCACTACCACTGTGCGCCTCCAGGTGCCGCTGTGCGTCCGGTCGACCCGACGCACGCTCATCCCGCTCCTCGGGGTGCCGCCGGGCGCTCTCCCGAGCTCGCCGCACTACCACCGTGCGCCTCCGAGTGCCGCTGTGCGTCCGGTCGACCCGACGCACGCTCATCCCGCTCCTCGGGGTGCCGCCGGGCGCTCTCCCGAGCTCGCCGCACTACCACCGTGCGCCTCCAGGTGCCGCTGTGCGTCCGGTCGACCCGACGCACGCTCATCCCGCTCCTCGGGGTGCCGCCGGACGCTCTCCCGAGCTCTTCGCGCTCCACCCTGCGCATGCGAGTGCCGCTGGGTGCTCTCGGGATCTCGCCGCGGTAATACAGCGCGCCTCTGAGTGCCGCCGAGCGCTCTCCCGATATCGCCGCTCCTTCACCACGGTGCTCGGGGTGCAGCCGGGCGCTCTCCTGAGCTCGCAGCGGTACCACCGTGCGCCTCCGAGTGCCGCCGAGCGCTCTCCCGGTATCGACACTCGTTGACCCCGCACGTCGGGGTGCCGCCACGCGCTCTCCCGATATCGCCGCTCCTTCACCCTGCTTGTCTGGGTGCCGCCGGGCGCTCTCCCGAGCTTGCCGCACTACCACCGTGCGCCTCCAGGTGCCGCTGTGCGTCCAGTCGACCCGACGCACGCTTATCCCGCTCCTCGGGGTGCTGCCGGGCGCTCTGCTGAGCTCTCCGCGCTACCACCGTGCGCCGGCAAGTGCCAGCGGGCACTCTCGGGATCTCGCCGCGGTACCACAGCGCGCCTCCGAGTGCCGCCGAGCGCTCTCCCGATATCGCCGCTCCTTCACCCTGCTTGTCTGGGTGCTGACGGGCGCTTTCCCGAGCTTGCCGCACTACCACCGTGCGCCTCCAGGTGCCGCTGTGCGTCCGGTCGACCCGACGCACGCTCATCCCGCTCCTCGGGGTGCCGCCGGGCGCTCTCCCGAGCTCGCCGCACTACCACCGTGCGCCTCCAGGTGCCGCTGTGCGTCCGGTCGACCCGACGCACGCTCATCCCGCTCCTCGGGGTGCCGCCGGGCGCTCTGCTGAGCTCTCCGCGCTACCACCGTGCGCTGAGAAGTGCCAGCGGGCACTCTCGGGATCTCGCCGCGGTACCACAGCGCGCCTCCGAGTGCCGCCGAGCGCTCTCCCGATATCGCTGCTCCTTCACCACAGTGCCTGGGGTGCCGCCGGGCGCACTGCCGAGCTTACAGCGATACCACCGCGTGCCTCCGAGTGCCGCTGAACGCTCTCCCGATATCGCCGCTCCTTCACCCTGCTTGTCTGGGTGCCGCCGGGCGCTTTCCCGAGCTCGCCGCACTACCACCGTGCGCCTCCAGGTGCCGCTGTGCGTCCGGTCGACCCGACGCACGCTCATCCCGCTCCTCGGGGTGCCGCCGGGCGCTCTCCCGAGCTCGCCGCACTACCACCGTGCGCCTCCAGGTGCCGCTGTGCGTCCGGTCGACCCGACGCATGCTCATCCCGCTCCTCGGGGTGCCGCCGGACGCTCTCCCGAGCTCGTCGCGCTACCACCGTGCGCCTCCAGGTGCCGCTGTGCGTCCGGTCGACCCAACGCACGCTCATCCCGCTCCTCGGGGTGCCGCCGGGCGCTCTCCCGAGCTCGCAGCGGTACCACCGTGCGCCTCCGAGTGCCGCCGAGCGCTCTCCCGGTATCGACACTCGTTGACCCCGCACGTCGGGGTGCCGCCACGCGCTCTCCCGATATCGCCGCTCCTTCACCACAGTGCTCGGGGTGCCGCCGGGCGCTCTACCGAGCTTGCCGCACTACCACCGTGCGCCTCCAGGTGCCGCTGTGCGTCCGGTCGACCCTACGCACGCTCATCCCGCTCCTCGGGGTGCTGCCGGGCGCTCTGCTGAGCTCTCCGCGCTACCACCGTGCGCCGGCAAGTGCCAGCGGGCACTCTCGGGATCTCGCCGCGGTACCACAGCGCGCCTCCGAGTGCCGCCGAGCGCTCTCCCGATATCGCCGCTCCTTCACCCTGCTTGTCTGGGTGCCGCCGGGTGCTCTGCCGAGCTCGCCGCACTACCACCGTGCACCTCCAGGTGCCGCTGTGCGTCCGGTCGACCCGACGCACGCTCATCCCGCTCCTCGGGGTGCTGCCGGACGCTCTAGCGAGCTCTTCGCGCTCCACCCTGCGCATGCGAGTGCCGCTGGGTGCTCTCGGGATCTCGCCGCGGTACCACCGTGCGCCTCCGAGTGCCGCCGAGCGCTCTCCCGGTATCGCCACTCGTTGACCCCGCACGTCGGGGTGCCGCCAGGCGCTCTCCCGATATCGCCGCTCCTTCACCACGGTGCTCGGGGTGCCGCCGGGCGCTCTCCTGAGCTCGCAGCGGTACCACCGTGCGCCTCCGAGTGCCGCCGAGCGCTCTCCCGGTATCGCCACTCGTTGACCCCGCACGTCGGGGTGCCGCCACGCGCTCTCCCGATATCGCCGCTCCTTCACCACGGTGCTCGGGGTGCCGCCGGGCGCTCTCCTGAGCTCGCAGCGGTAACACCGTGCGCCGGCAAGTGCCAGCGGGCACTCTCGGGATCTCGCCGCGGTACCACAGCGCGCCTCCGAGTGCCGCCGAGCGCTCTCCCGATATCGCTGCTCCTTCACCACAGTGCCTGGGGTGCCGCCGGGCGCACTGCCGAGCTCACAGCGGTACCACCGCGTGCCTCCGAGTGCCGCTGAACGCTCTCCCGATATCGCCGCTCCTTCACCCTGCTTGTCTGGGTGCCGCCGGGCGCTTTCCCGAGCTCGTCGCGCTACCACCGTGCGCCTCCAGGTGCCGCTGTGCGTCCAGTCGACCCGACGCACGCTCATCCCGCTCCTCGGGGTGCCGCCGGACGCTCTCCCGAGCTCTTCGCACTCCACCCTGCGCATGCGAGTGCCGCTGGGTGCTCTCGGGATCTCACCGCGGTACCACAGCGCGCCTCCGAGTGCCGCCGAGCGCTCTCCCGATATCGCCGCTCCTTCACCCTGCTTGTCTGGGTGCCGCCGGGTGCTCTGCCGAGCTCGCCGCACTACCACCGTGCACCTCCAGGTGCCGCTGTGCGTCCGGTCGACCCGACGCACGCTCATCCCGCTCCTCGGGGTGCCGCCGGACAATCTCCCGAGCTCTTCGCGCTCCACCCTGCGCATGCGAGTGCCGCTGGGTGCTCTCGGGACCTCGCCGCGGTACCACAGCGCGCCTCTGAGTGCCGCCGAGCGCTCTCTCGATATTGCCGCTCCTTCACCACGGTGCTCGGGGTGCAGCCGGGCGCTCTCCTGAGCTCGCAGCGGTACCACCGTGCGCCTCCGAGTGCCGCCGAGCGCTCTCCCGATATCGACACTCGTTGACCCCGCACGTCGGGGTGCCGCCAGGCGCTCTCCCGATATCGCCGCTCCTTCACCACGGTGCTCGGGGTGCCGCCGGGCGCTCTCCTGAGCTCGCAGCGGTACCACCGTGCGCCGGCAAGTGCCAGCGGGCACTCTCGGGATCTCGCCGCGGTACCACAGCGCGCCTCCGAGTGCCGCCGAGCGCTCTCCCGATATTGCTGCTCCTTCACCACAGTGCCTGGGGTGCCGCCGGGCGCACTGCCGAGCTCACAGCGGTACCACCGCGTGCCTCCGAGTGCCGCTCAACGCTCTCCCGATATCGCCGCTCCTTCACCCTGCTTGTCTGGGTGCCGCCGGACGCTTTCCCGAGCTTGCCGCTCTACCACCGTGCGCCTCCTGGTGCCGCTGTACGTCTGGTCGACCCGACGCACGCTCATCCCACTTCTCGGGGTGCCACCGGACGCTCTCCCGAGCTCGTCGCGCTACAACCGTGCGCCTCCAGGTGCCGCTGTGCGTCCAGTCGACCCGACGCACGCTCATCCCGCTCCTCGGGGTGCTGCCGGGCGCTCTGCTGAGCTCTCCGCGCTACCACCGTGCGCCGGCAAGTGCCAGCGGGCACTCTCGGGATCTCGCCGCGGTACCACAGCGCGCCTCCGAGTGCCGCCGAGCGCTCTCCCGATATCGCCGCTCCTTCACCCTGGTTGTCTGGGTGCCGCCGGGCGCTCTCCCGAGCTTGCCGCAATACCACCGTGCGCCTCCAGGTGCCGCTGTGCGTCCAGTCGACCCGACGCACGCTCATCCCGCTCCTCGGGGTGCCGCCGGGCGCTCTGCTGAGCTCTCCGCGCTACCACCGTGCGCTGAGAAGTGCCAGCGGGCACTCTCGGGATCTCGCCGCGGTACCACAGCGCGCCTCCGAGTGCCGCCGAGAGCTCTCCCGATATCGCCGCTCCTTCACCCTGCTTGTCTGGGTGCCGCCGGGTGCTCTGCCGAGCTCGCCGCACTACCACCGTGCACCTCCAGGTGCCGCTGTGCGTCCGGTCGACCCGACGCACGCTCATCCCGCTCCTCGGGGTGCCGCCGGACGCTCTCCCGAGCTCTTCGCGCTCCACCCTGCGCATGCGAGTGCCGCTGGGTGCTCTCGGGATCTCGCCGCGGTACCACCGTGCGCCTCCGAGTGCCGCCGAGCGCTCTCCCGGTATCGCCACTCGTTGACCCCGCACGTCGGGGTGCCGCCAGGCGCTCTCCCGATATCGCCGCTCCTTCACCACGGTGCTCGGGGTGCCGCCGGGCGCTCTCCTGAGCTCGCAGCGGTACCACCGTGCGCCAGCAAGGGCCAGCGGGCACTCTCGGGATCTCGCCGCGGTACCACCGCGTGCCTCCGAGTGCCGCTGAACGCTCTCCCGATATCGCCGCTCCTTCACCCTGCTTGTCTGGGTGCCGCCGGGCGCTTTTCCGAGCTCGCCGCACTACCACCGTGCGCCTCCTGGTGCCGCTGTACGTCCGGTCGACCCGACGCACGCTCATCCCACTTCTCGGGGTGCCACCGGGCGCTCTCCCGAGCTCGTCGCGCTACCACCGTGCGCCTCCAGGTGCCGCTGTGCGTCCGGTCGACCCGACGCACGCTCATCCCGCTCCTCGGGGTGCCGCCGGACGCTCTCCCGAGCTCTTCGCGCTCCACCCTGCGCATGCGAGTGCCGCTGGGTGCTCTCGGGATCTCGCCGCGGTACCACAGCGCGCCTCTGAGTGCCGCCGAGCGCTCTCTCGATATTGCCGCTCCTTCACCACGGTGCTCGGGGTGCAGCCGGGCGCTCTCCTGAGCTCGCAGCGGTACCACCGTGCGCCTCCGAGTGCCGCCGAGCGCTCTCCCGGTATCGCCACTCGTTGACCCCGCACGTCGGGGTGCCGCCACGCGCTCTCCCGATATCGCCGCTCCTTCACCACGGTGCTCGGGGTGCCGCCGGGCGCTCTCCTGAGCTCGCAGCGGTACCACCGTGCGCCGGCAAGTGCCAGCGGGCACTCTCGGGATCTCGCCGCAGTACCACAGCGCGCCTCCGAGTGCCGCCGAGCGCTCTCCCGATATCGCTGCTCCTTCACCACAGTGCCTGGGGTGCCGCCGGGCGCACTGCCGAGCTCACAGCGGTACCACCGCGTGCCTCCGAGTGCCGCTGAGCGCTCTCCCGATATCGCCCCTCCTTCACCCTGCTTCTCTGGGTGCCGCCGGGCGCTTTCCCGAGCTTGCCGCACTACCACCGTGCGCCTCCAGGTGCCGCTGTGCGTCCAGTCGACCCGACGCACGCTCATCCTGCTCCTCGGGGTGCCGCCGGACGCTCTCCCGAGCTCTTCGCGCTCCACCCTGCGCATGCGAGGGCCGCTGGGTGCTCTCGGGATCTCGCCGCGGTACCACCGCGCGCCTCCAGGTGCCGCTGTGCGTCCGGTCGACCCGACGCACGCTCATCCCGCTCCTCGGGGTGCCGCCGGGCGCTCTCCCGAGCTCGCCGCACTACCACCGTGCGCCTCCAGGTGCCGCTGTGCGTCCGGTCGACCCGACGCACGCTCATCCCGCTCCTCGGGGTGCCGCCGGGCGCTCTCCCGAGAACGCCGCACTACCACCGTGCGCCTCCAGGTGCCGCTGTGCGTCCGGTCGACCCGACGCACGCTCATCCCGCTCCTCGGGGTGCCACCGGGCGCTCTCCCGAGCTCGTCGCGCTCCACCCTGCGCATGCGAGTGCCGCTGGGTGCTCTCGGGATCTCGCCGCGGTACCACAGCGCGCCTCTGAGTGCCGCCGAGCGCTCTCCCGATATCGCCGCTCCTTCACCACGGTGCTCGGGGTGCCGCCGGGCGCTCTCCTGAGCTCGCAGCGGTACCACCGTGCGCCCCCGAGTGCCGCCGAGCACTCTCCCGGTATCGACACTCGTTGACCCCGCACGTCGGGGTGCCGCCACGCGCTCTCCCGATATCGCCGCTCCTTCACCCTGGTTGTCTGGGTGCCGCCGGGCGCTCTCCCGAGCTTGCCGCAATACCACCGTGCGCCTCCAGGTGCCGCTGTGCGTCCAGTCGACCCGACGCACGCTCATCCCGCTCCTCGGGGTGCTGCCGGGCGCTCTGCTGAGCTCTCCGCGCTACCACCGTGCGCCGGCAAGTGCCAGCGGGCACTCTCGGGATCTCGCCGCGGTACCACAGCGCGCCTCCGAGTGCCGCCGAGCGCTCTCCCGATATCGCCGCTCCTTCATCCTGCTTGTCTGGGTGCCGCCGGGCGCTTTCCCGAGCTTGCCGCACTACCACCGTGCGCCTCCAGGTGCCGCTGTGCGTCCAGTCGACCCGACGCATGCTCATCCCGCTCCTCGGGGTGCCGCCGGGCGCTCTGCTGAGCTCTCCGCGCTACCACCGTGCGCTGAGAAGTGCCAGCGGGCACTCTCGGGATCTCGCCGCGGTACCACAGCGCGCCTCCGAGTGCCGCCGAGCGCTCTCCCGATATCGCCGCTCCTTCACCCTGCTTGTCTGGGTGCCGCCGGGTGCTCTGCCGAGCTCGCCGCACTACCACCGTGCACCTCCAGGTGCCGCTGTGCGTCCGGTCGACCCGACGCACGCTCATCCCGCTCCTCGGGGTGCCGCCGGACAATCTCCCGAGCTCTTCGCGCTCCACCCTGCGCATGCGAGTGCCGCTGGGTGCTCTCGGGATCTCGCCGCGGTACCACCGTGCGCCTCCGAGTGCCGCCGAGCGCTCTCCCGATATCGCCACTCGTTGAACCCGCACGTCGGGGTGCCGCCAGGCGCTCTCCCGATATCGCCGCTCCTTCACCACGGTGCTCGGGGTGCCGCCGGGCGCTCTCCTGAGCTCGCAGCGGTACCACCGTGCGCCGGCAAGTGCCAGCGGGCACTCTCGGGATCTCGCCGCGGTACCACAGCGCGCCTCCGAGTGCCGCCGAGCGCTCTCCCGATATCGCCGCTCCTTCACCACAGTGCCTTGGGTGCCGCCGGGCGCACTGCCGAGCTCACAGCGGTACCACCGTGTGCCTCCGAGTGCCGCTGAGCGCTCTCCCGATATCGCCGCTCCTTCACCCTGCTTCTCTGGGTGCCGCCGGGCGCTTTCCCGAGCTTACCGCACTACCACCGTGCGCCTCCAGGTGCCGCTGAACGCTCTCCCGATATCGCCGCTCCTTCACCCTGCTTGTCTGGGTGCCGCCGGGCGCTTTCCCGAGCTTGCCGCACTACCACCGTGCGCCTCCAGGTGCCGCTGTGCGTCCGGTCGACCCGACGCACGCTCATCCCGCTCCTCGGGGTGCTGCCGGGCGCTCTGCTGAGCTCTCCGCGCTACCACCGTGCGCCGGCAAGTGCCAGCGGGCACTCTCGGGATCTCGCCGCGGTACCACAGCGCGCCTCCGAGTGCCGCCGAGAGCTCTCCCGATATCGCCGCTCCTTCACCCTGCTTGTCTGGGTGCTGACGGGCGCTTTCCCGAGCTTGCCGCACTACCACCGTGCGCCTCCAGGTGCCGCTGTGCGTCCGGTCGACCCGACGCACGCTCATCCCGCTCCTCGGGGTGCCGCCGGACGCTCTCCCGAGCTCTTCGCGCTCCACCCTGCGCATGCGAGTGCCACTGGGTGCTCTCGGGATCTCGCCGCGGTACCACCGTGCGCCTCCGAGTGCCGCCGAGCGCTCTCCCGGTATCGCCACTCGTTGACCCCGCACGTCGGGGTGCCGCCAGGCGCTCTCCCGATATCGCCGCTCCTTCACCACGGTGCTCGGGGTGCCGCCGGGCGCTCTCCTGAGCTCGCAGCGGTACCACCGTGCGCCTCCGAGTGCCGCCGAGCGCTCTCCCGGTATCGCCACTCGTTGACCCCGCACGTCGGGGTGCCGCCAGGCGCTCTCCCGATATCGCCGCTCCTTCACCACGGTGCTCGGGTTACCGCGGGCGCTCTCCTGAGCTCGCAGCGGTACCACCGTGCGCCGGCAAGTGCCAGCGCGAACTCTCGGGATCTCGCCGCGGTACCACAGCGCGCCTCCGAGTGCCGCCGAGCGCTCTCCCGGTATCGCCACTCGTTGACCCCGCACGTCGGGGTGCCGCCAGGCGCTCTCCCGATATCGCCGCTCCTTCACCACGGTGCTCGGGGTGCCGCCGGGCGCTCTCCTGAGCTCGCAGCGGTACCACCGTGCGCCTCCGAGTGCCGCCGAGCGCTCTCCCGGTATCGCCACTCGTTGACCCCGCACGTCGGGGTGCCGCCAGGCGCTCTCCCGATATCGCCGCTCCTTCACCACGGTGCTCGGGGTGCCGCCGGGCGCTCTCCTGAGCTCGCAGCGGTACCACCGTGCGCCTCCGAGTGCCGCTGAACGCTCTCCCGATATCGCCGCTCCTTCACCCTGCTTGTCTGGGTGCCGCCGGGCGCTTTTCCGAGCTCGCCGCACTACCACCGTGCGCCTCCAGGTGCCGCTGTACGTCCGGTCGACCCGACGCACGCTCATCCAACTTCTCGGGGTGCCGCCGGGCGCTCTCCCGAGCTCGTCGCGCTACCACCGTGCGCCTCCAGGTGCCGCTGTGCGTCCGGTCGACCCGACGCACGCTCATCCCGCTCCTCGGGGTGCCGCCGGACGCTCTCCCGACCTCTTCGCGCTCCACCCTGCGCATGCGAGTGTCGCTGGGTGCTCTCGGGATCTCGCCGCGGTACCACCGTGCGCCTCCGAGTGCCGCCGAGCGCTCTCCCGGTATCGCCACTCGTTGACCCCGCACGTCGGGGTGCCGCCGGGCGCTCTCCTGAGCTCGCAGCGGTACCACCGTGCGCCGGCAAGTGCCAGCGGGCACTCTCGGGATCTCGCCGCGGTACCACAGCGCGCCTCCGAGTGCCGCAGAGCGCTCTCCCGATATCGCTGCTCCTTCACCACGGTGCTCGGGGTGCCGCCGGGCGCACTGCCGAGCTCACAGCGGTACCACCGCGTGCCTCCGAGTGCCGCTGAGCGCTCTCCCGATATCGCCGCTCCTTTGATTCAGAAAACGAACGGTTACAGTTTGTTAGTGCGGATGTATTACAGTCTGGGAAAGAACAAAAGCTCGGGGCCCCATAATTCCACGATAAAGAAATGGCTTTGTGTATAAGATAGCGGGAGCAGCTGCATGCTAAGGAGGTGCTGAAAAGGAACCTAACTGTCTGGGAAAGGTGTCCATCTGGTCAGGACAGGGGAGGAGATTTTTGATAATGAGTTCTTGGAAATAATTAGAATAGTAACGCCTTTAATTTTAATAACCTGCCTACCATAATGAATATGTATGCTTTTTACCATAAATGGACACTTGCTTCACAAACCGGTGTACAAGTTTGTCGGAGAAATCCCCCTTGCACCCAGCGCTGCAATAAACATACCTGCTTTATAACTCTCTGCGAGTTGTAATGTTTGTTTTCGAGCGTCAATTTGGCACCCCAGATGGGACCCCCTCTGTCCGGCTGCGGGACCTGCTGAGGACGGGAGTCCTCTGGGCGCCCCCGAGATTTCTCGGAAGGACTCCCCGACTCATCCAGATCACCGCGGGGACAGACAAGGACCATCTCCTGCGGACCAGGTATGTTTTAGGGTTTCATGGGGGGGACCTGTTAGTCGTGAGGAGACGTCCTACGCGTGGTAAAGATTCGGTGTTCTCGCCCCGGGGTATGCTCAAGCTTGGGCTAATGGTGTGGGATCCCTGGGTTTTGGGTTAGTGTGTGGAATTGTAATATTGTTGATTATTTAGTGTATTTGTCATAAGGTATCCCTACCGTGTTATTGTCTGCAATTGTTGTATGAGTGATTGAGACGCGGCACTGCTGCAGAGCGAGTGTGAAGTTCCGATCCGCGGTTCCGTGTTCTCCGCGAGGAGAGCGGCCGGAAACAAACGAAGCGTACAGACGAACGACTGTACAGAAGCATTGTGTGAATCTAATAATGAGAATATTAAGTGGCAGTGTCTTGGACATTCGGATAACTTTTGTGATCCTATTTTTGTCTTAAAGTGCTTTGCTTGTAATACAGAGGTTTGGGTAGATCGGGAGGACGATTTTTGGTGTCCACAGTGTGGTAGCTGGACTGAGTGGGAACAGATCGAGCGGGCGGGAGAGTTGCAACAAATAATCTGTGGAGACATAGCCTACCCCTGGAGATAAAGGTAGCGACAGCGGCAGCGGGGGGGTAACACCTAAGTGACACACGGAGATCAGGATCGCCTCTGAACTAAGGGGGTAATGGAACATAAAAAGGGCAAAAATCAAGGAAGTGAGATACTGAAAAGTAGTACCCTAGGGTGTATTTTAGCACACTGGAAGGAGATCGGGGGCTCACCAGGTGGCAGCGTGGACAAGAAAACCTTAATTAAATATTGTAATCAAAGGTGGCCCCTTTACAAATTAGATGATCAGGAGAAATGGCCCTGAACGGGACTCTTAATTACAATACTATACTACAATTAATGCTGTTCCTTAGAAGGGAAGGAAAGTGGGATGAAGTCACATATGCGGATATGTTTTTCACCCTTTGGAACCACCCAGAGTACCAACGGGACTGCGGGCTATTACCTCCACAAGACCCGATGGTACTAGCCTTAGAGAAAGAAAGACGAGGAGAAATGAAAGATAATATAAAAAGATGTTGTTCAGCCTGTAGCATAGGGCAGAGATGCACAAAGCCTGAAAAGATTCGGGATCTTAAAGAAGACTATTTTCTTGACACTTACTTACCACCGGTTAGGGGAATAGAAGACCGTTGGGAGGGGGTAAGGTTTCCTCAAGAAGCTAGAGAAACTGAAGCTGATTCCAAAACGGAATCCAAAACCCCACCTGACAGCCCTGTATCGTCCCGTACTCGGAAAAGGACAGAGCAAGCAGCGATTCAAGCACCCTTAATGGAAGCCAGGGTCCGGACGGACTAGCCGTAATGATAAAAGTCCCTTTTTCCTCATTTGATTTTAAAAACTGCTCACAATATAGCCACGGACCAACTGAAAGATTCAGGAAGGGACATTAAAGAACACTTCCCTTTGCAGAACCCTCACTAGAACCCAAACAGGAGCATTCACTCAGAGGCGCTAGAAACTTACAGAGATGGGATTATAACAGGGATGGAGAGGGCTATCCCGAAAGCCATTAACTCGTCAATGCTGTATGCTGTAAGACAAGGGCCGAAGGAGAGTCCCTCGGAGTTTCTAGATAAATTACGAGATGCAATGAGACGCTACACCCCCTTGGATCCTGGATCAGAGATAGGAATCCAGCAGTTAGTGTCTCTCTTTTTAGGGCAGTCTGCCAACGATATCCGAGGAAGCTGCAAAAACTGAGAACAACCGACAGCAGAAATCTAGAGACTCTGTTAGATGAGGCATGGAGAGTGTTTAACAACAGGAAGGATAAGAAAAGGGACAGACGGGCACTGGTGGTAGCAATACATGGGAGGGGGGAAACGAAAGCAGGGAATTTTAGGAAACCATTAGAAAGAGATCAATGTGCATGGTGTAAGCAGAGAGGGCACTGGAAGAATGGGTCCCCAAAAAGACGAAAAGAAAAAATTCAGGCCCATTATAAAGAAGATTGACGGGGACCGGGGGAATCTACCCTAGCGGATCCACTGGTTACCCTAAGGCTAGGGAAAAAGCCACAAGAAATAGAATTTTTGGTGGATACAGGAGCAACGTATTCGGTTTTAAATCAAGCTCAGACCCCTATCGATACTGATTTTATAACAGTAACAGGAGCCACTGGCCGGAGCGAAAAGGCATATTTTCTCAAACCTCTTAAGTTCAAATTGGGAAAACAATTGGGGATACACAAATTTTTATATCTGCCAAATTCGCCGAGACCCCTGTTAGGGCGAGATTTATTAGAGCAATTGGGAGCAGAAATTAAATTCAAAAAAGGGAAAATGGAACTCCGGATAAGAGAAGATCAACTAATTGAAATACAAAGTTTGGCCCTAATAGGAACACCCATTTCTACAGCAGTGCCTGAGGAGATTAAAGCCCAAATTTATCCGGGGGTCTGGGCCTCGGGAGTGCCGGGGAGAGTAAAAAATGCTTCCCCAATAGTGATAAAGCCTCAAAAAGGAGCACGACCGGTGAGAGTTAAACAGTATCCCCTTAGAATAGAGGACAGGGAGGGGATCCGACCAACTATAGATCGGTTTATTGAGTATGGGCTGCTGAAAGAATGTGAATCAGAGTAAAACACTCCAATAGTACCTGTTAAGATGGTAATGTATGGTAGCTAATATGTTAATTAGTTAAGATGGTAATTAGGATGGTAGCTATCGCATAGTGCAGGACCTCAGAGCTATCAACAGAATTGTTGAGGATTTGCATCCGGTAGTAGCAAATCCATACACTCTTCTAACTAAATTGGTACCTGAATTGGCATGGTTTACCGTTTTGAACCTAAAGGATGCCTTTTTCTGCCTGCCTTTGAGCCCAGAGAGCCAGCTTTTATTTGCATTCGAATGGGAAAACCCAGAATCTGGGAGGAAAACACAGCTTACATGGACTGTGCTACCGCAGGGCTTCAAAAATAGCTCGACACTTTTTGGAAATCAGCTAGCTAAAGACTTGGAACAGTGGAAACGCCCGCTTGGGTCAGGAGTGGTTTTGCAGTATGTGGACGATATATTACTCGCCCCTGACACCAGAGAAACATGCATAAAATGGCCTGTGAGCCTGTTAAATTTTCTTGGACTTAATGGCTATACAGTTTCTTCACAGAAAACACAGATAGCCCAGCAGCAAGTGACCTATCTGGGATATGAAATAACCGCAGGCCAACGGACACTGGGGAAGGAGAGGAAAGAGGCCATCTGCCAGACACCTCGACCACAGACGCCTAAGGAACTTCGAACCTTCCTAGGCATGACAGGATGGTGTCGTCTCTGGATATATAACTACGGACTTTTGGTAAAGCCTCTATACGAGTTATTAAAATCTGACTCAAAGAATATTATATGGAATAGGGAGGCAGACAAAGCCTTCCATCAATTAAAAAAGAGGTTAATGGAAGCACCTGGCCTGGGATTACCTGACACTACTAAACCTTTCTGGTTGTTTTCCTATGAAAAGCAAGGAATGGCCTTAGGAGTCCTAGCCCAGAATTTGGGACCCTATCGAAGGGCGGTGGCATACTTCTCCAAAAACAGCTTGACGAAGTAAGTAAAGGGTGGCCTAGCTGTCTCCGAGCGGTGGCAGCAGTGGTAATAAACATCCAAGAGGCCCGTAAGTTCACCCTAGGCCAGAAAATCACAGTTATGGTATCACATACAGTCTCAGCAGTACTGGAAGTAAAAGGGGGGCATTGCCTTTCACTTCAGAGGTTTCTTAAGTACCAGGCTATCCTGATAGAGCAAGATGATGTAAAAATAACGGTAACTAATATTGTCAATCCAGCCTCTTTCCTCAGCGGAACCGAAGGAGAATCAGTGACCCACGACTGCTTGGAAACAATCGAGGCTGTGTACTCCAGCCGACCAGACCTGAAAGAAGAACCATTGGAGGATGCAGAGGATTCCTGGTTCACCGACGGGAGCGGCTTCATTCAACAGGGGATACGCAAAGATGGCTATGCGGTAACCACCACAGAGAAGGTAATAGAATCCAAGGCCCTGGCCCCAAGTACATCAGCCCAAAAGGCTGAGATTATAGCACTAACCCGAGCCCTGGAATTGGCCAAAGGAAAATGGGTAAGTATCTGGACAGAATCTAAATATGCTTTTGGGGTAGTGCATGCTCATGGGGTCGTCTGGAGAGGAAGAGGACTCTTATCTACACAAGGGAAGCACATCAAACATGCTGAAGAAATTCTCAAACTCTTAGATGCAGTATTACTGCCTGCCAAAATGACCTAATGGCTATAAAGTTTCTTCACAGAAAGCACAGATAGCCCAGCAGCAAGTGACCTTTTTCGTTATTATGGGCAATGGTCATGGCAGAACATAGAATATCCCATTGGGGAGCAGAGGCACTTTACAGATACCTGAACAGGCTAATATGTGCTCGAAATCTATACGCCACTGTCAAACAAGTTACTCAGCAGTGTGAGGTATGTTTACAGAACAACCCTGAGACAGGCCCCAGAGTCCAATTTGGCCAGATAGGGAAGGGAAACTATCCGGGACAACAATGGCAAATTGATTTTTCAGAACTACCAAAAAAAGGGGGGTTTCGATACCTATTGGTGTTAACTGATACCTTTTCAGGATGGCCAGAGGCATTTCCCTGTCGAACCAACAAAACAAGAGAAGTGGTCAAAGCATTGTTGCATGAAATTATACCAAGGATCGGGATTACCGCAGTGATTTCCTCGGACCGAGGATCTCATTTCACTGCAAGGGTTGTTTCGAAAGTAAGCAGACTATTGGGTATAGACTGGCAACATCACACCCCATACAACCCACGGTCGAGTGGTCAAGTAGAAAAGAAGAATCACGTGATCAAAACGCAAATTGTGAAACTAGGCCAGGAAGCTAACTTGGCCTGGCCTCAATCACTACCCTTAGCCCTTCTCAGGATAAGAACAAAACCCAGAACCAAAGAAGGTTTGAGCCCCTTTGAAATACTGTATGGAAGATCATATAGTGTACAAGACGGAATATCCACAGAGCTGGGGAATGAAATACTAACAGATTACCAGATAAATTTACAAAAACAGCTCCGAGAGGTAGAAAAACTGGTTCTGGGAACAAGAGCTCGTGGGCTGGATGGACCAGTACACGAGATCGAACCTGGGGACTATGTATATGTTAAGTCTTTTACAGATTCACCACTGAAGCCAAAGGGGGAAGGTCCCTTCCAGGTACTGCTGACCACTCACACGGCCATAAAGATCAAGGAACAAGCCACTTGGATCCATTGGACTCGCGTCAAGAGGGCTCCAGAACCCCAATGGACTTCAACGCAGGCCGAACCCCTGAAACTTCGCCTCCAACGAAAAAATGGACATTAATGACATTAGTAGTCATCAACATGCCAGGACTTTGTGTTTCAGGGGGAGGGACACGGGATCTGAATACATATTCACGAAATCTGGAAACATTGGAAAGGGCTACTAATCTGTCAGACTGTTGGGTATGTACAACCCTACCCAAAGGAGAAATGAAATTGCCTCTATGTGGGGTGGCAGCAAGCAATTGGAACAATGCCAACGGAACCTGGCCTAAATTTTGGGCAAAAGGGGGGGTGAGTCGAATGGGTATTGTGAGTACGATGACAATATCTACACCTTAAGACCCAGATTTGATCTACAACTGTTGAAAGAAGAGTTTGTGGTATTAATTAGCAATTACAATTGTGCATGGGAACACGGGGAATATAGACACAGGGGGCCGGTGAATAAGACAACAACTTGGGGATGGAGCAAGTACTGGATTAATAAGACAACTGTTGATGTGGGAAGTTGGGATCTAACAGGGATAAGGGTACCATATATTGACTTTTGCGACAAAACACAACTAGTTGCATATAAAAGTAGTGGTATTTCCGAAGGAGAAGGATATTCCTGGCAGTATGGACGGTAACAGGCGGGGAAATTTTTAGCTGCGAATTTGATGGCAACTATTGGACCCTGTAAGTTACCTAAAGGGTATTGGTGGTTGTGTGGAGATGGATATAGTAGAAAACAGCTGCCCGGAGGATGGAAGGGAACTTGCACGATAGGCTATCTAACTAGCCAGGATACGGTGTTTAATCAGTCTGAAATCCCTAAGGAATGCTGGAACACATTGGAGGAGAATTCGGGGAGTGGAAAACCCTATAGTGACGAGGGGAACAAGGTTCCACAGCTTTGTAAGATGGTTTATACAGTTCCTGGGCGTCAGTGAATTGGAAAAGGTAATTGTGAACATATCGGCCACTATAGAAGTGCTTGAGAAACCTACATTCGATGCTATAAAAGCACTTCAACAAGTTAACCTCGTTGTTACCTAACTTTGCTTGGCTTAAGCGATTCTTTATACTTCTAATAGCAATACTTATGTTGGAATTTAGTGTGTGCATTAATTAGATGTCTTATGTGTTGTATCAGGGGGCCAAAGACAAATACAATCAATGGAAGAAGCATCAGCTCCGTGCAGGAGTGGAATCTGGGAAGTATTTTAGAAATCAAATGGGGAGAGAGAATGTCTTATAGGTGATTGTAAAAGAATTTACACAGTTGAAAGAAAAGGGGGGACTTGATTCAGAAAACGAACGGTTACAATTTGTTAGTGCTGATGTAATAAAGCCTGGGAAAGAACAAAAGCTCGGAGACAAAGCATTCCAAGATAAAGAAATGGCCTTGTTTATAAGATAGCGGGAGGAGCTGCATGCTAAGGAGGTGCTGAGGAGGAACTTAACTGTCTGGGAAAGGTGTCCATCTGGTCAGGACAGGGGAGGAGATTTTTGATAATGAGTTCTTGGAAATAATTAGAATAGTAACGCCTTTAATTATAACAACCTGACACCATAATGAATATGTATGCTTTTCAATATAAATGGACGCTTGCTTCACAAACTGGTGTACAAGTTTGGCGGAGAAACCCCCCTTGAACCCAGCGCTGCAATAAACATAACTGCTTTATAACTCTCTGCGAGTTGTAATGTTTCTTTCCGCGCGTCACCTTCACCACGGTGCTCGGGGTGCCGCCGGGAGATCAGCCGCGCTTGCAGCGGTACCACCGCGCGCCTCCGAGTGCCGCTGAGCGCTCTCCCGATATCGCCGCTCTTTCACGCCGCTTGTCTGTCTGCAGCCGGGCGCTCTGCTGAGCTTGCCGCACTAATACCGTGCGCCTCCAGGTGCCGCCGAGCGCTCTCCCGGTATAGCCACTCGTTGACAGTGCGTGTCGGGTTGCCGCCAGGCGCTCTCCCGAGATCGACGCGCTCCAACCCAGCGCCGGCGAGAGCCACCGGGAAAACTACAGACTCTTCAGGGCCCTAGGGAACACCACAGGCCCCTACGGAACCCTACACAACCCTCTGGAAACTTATGGAACCCTATAAGCTCCTATCAACCCTGCGGGCACTTACACAACCCTACAGGCCCCTACGGAAATCTATGGGACTCTACGGGCCCCTAGGGAACCCTTCAGATTTCGACGGAACACTACCAGCCCCTCTGGAACCCTACAGAATACTCCAGGACCCGACAGCACTCTACAAGACCCTTAGCAACACAACGGAACCTCACTAAAACCCTATGGGCTCCTACAGAACACTGCAGGTGCCTACGGAACCCTAGAGACCCCTACGGAACCCTACAGACACCTGCGGGCACTTACGGAACCCTGCAGGCCCCTACGGAACCCTACAGGTCCATACAGAACCCCACAGGGCCCTACGGAACTTTACCAGCCACTACGGAACTCTACGGGCCCCTACGGAACCCTGCAGAACCCTCCGGAACCTTACAGAATCCCACAGACTACTACAGACTTCTGCGGGCACTTACACAACCCTACAGTTCCCTACGGAAATCTACGGGACTCTATGGGCCCCTGGGGAACCCTTCAGATTTCGACGGAACCCTATGAGCCCCTCTGGAACCCTACAGAACACTCCAGGACCCGACAGCACTCTACAAGACCCTTAGCAACACAACGGAACCTCACTAAAACCCTATGGGCTCCTACAGAACACTGCAGGCGCCTACGGAACCCTACAGACCCCTACAGAATACTACCAGCCACTACAGAAAAATATGGCCCCCTACGGAACTCTACGGAACCTGGCAGAAACACTGTGGGCCCCTACAGGCCCTTGCGGGCACTTGCAGAACTCTGCAGGAACCCACGGAACTTTATGGAACCCTACCAGCCCCTACGGAAGCCTAAAGATCCTTGCAGGCAGTTACGGAACGGTACAGGGCCCTAGGGAACTTTACCAGCCACTACGGAACTCTACGGGCCCCTACGGAACCCTGCAGAACCCTCCAGAACCTTACAGAATCCCACAGACTCCTACAGACTCCTGCGGGCACTTAAACAACCCTACAGGCCCCTACGGAACACTGCCAGCCCCTATGGAAGGAACCCTACGGGCCCCTACAGAACACTACTGGCTCCTGCGGTACTCCACAGGCCTCTAGGGAACCTACGAAGCTCTATGGAGCCCTATGGATCCTTACGGAACAGTACGGGCCCATTCAGACCTCTGCGGGCACTTATGGAAACCTACAGGACGCTACGGAACTGTACGAGACTCTACAGGCCCCTAGGGAACACCACAGGCCCCTACGGAACCCTACACAACCCTCCGGAAACATATGGCACCCTACAAGCTCCTACCAACCCCTGCGGGCACTTACAAAACCCTACAGGCCCCTACAGAAATCTACGGGACTCTACGGGCCCCTAGGGAACACTTCAGATTTCGACGGAACCCTACGAGCCCCTCTGGAACCCTACAGAATACTCCAGGACCCGACAGCACTCTACAAGACCCTTAGCAACACAACGGAACCTCACTAAAACCCTATGGGCTCCTACAGAATACTGCAGGTGCCTACGGAACCCTACAGACCCCTACGGAACCCTACAGACACCTGCGGGCACTTACAGAACACTGCAGGGCGCTCTCCTGAGCTTGCAGCGGTACCACCGTGCGCCTCCGAGTGCCGCCGAGCGCTCTCCCGGTATCGCCACTCGTTGACCCCGCACGTCGGGGTGCTGCCAGGCGCTCTCCCGATATAGCCGCTCCTTCACCACGGTGCTCGGGGTACCGCCGGGCGCTCTCCTGAGCTCGCAGCGGTACCACCGTGCGCCGGCAAGTGCCAGCGGGAACTCTCGGGATCTCGCCGCGGTACCACAGCGCGCCTCCGAGTGCCGCCGAGCGCTCTCCCGGTATCGCCACTCGTTGACCCCGCACGTCGGGGTGCCGCCAGGCGCTCTCCCGATATCGCCGCTCCTTCACCACGGTGCTCGGGGTGCCGCCGGGCGCTCTCCTGAGCTCGCAGCGGTACCACCGTGCGCCGGCAAGTGCCAGCGGGCACTCTCGGGATCTCGCCGCGGTACCACAGCGCGCCTCCGAGTGCCGCAGAGCGCTCTCCCGATATCGCTGCTCCTTCACCACGGTGCTCGGGGTGCCGCCGGTCGCACTGCCGAGCTCACAGCGGTACCACCGCGTGCCTCCGAGTGCCGCTCAACGCTCTCCCGATATCGCCGCTCCTTTGATTCAGAAAACGAACGGTTACAGTTTGTTAGTGCGGATGTATTACAGTCTGGGAAAGAACAAAAGCTCGGGGCCCCATAATTCCACGATAAAGAAATGGCTTTGTGTATAAGAGAGCGGGAGCAGCTGCATGCTAAGGAGGTGCTGAAAAGGAACCTAACTTTCTGGGAAAGGTGTCCATCTGGTCAGGACAGGGGAGGAGATTTTTGATAATGAGTTCTTGGAAATAATTAGAATAGTAACGCCTTTAATTTTAATAACCTGCCTACCATAATGAATATGTATGCTTTTTACCATAAATGGACGCTTGCTTCACAAACCGGTGTACAAGTTTGTCGGAGAAATCCCCCTTGCACCCAGCGCTGCAATAAACATACCTGCTTTATAACTCTCTGCGAGTTGTAATGTTTGTTTTCGAGCGTCAATTTGGCACCCCAGATGGGACCCCCTCTGTCCGGCTGCGGGACCTGCTGAGGACGGGAGTCCTCTGGGCGCCCCCGAGATTTCTCGGAAGGACTCCCCGACTCATCCAGATCACCGCGGGGACAGACAAGGACCATCTCCTGCGGACCAGGTATGTTTTAGGGTTTCATGGGGGGGACCTGTTAGTCGTGAGGAGACGTCCTACGCGTGGTAAAGATTCGGTGTTCTCGCCCCGGGATATGCTCAAGCTTGGGCTAATGGTGTGGGATCCCTGGGTTTTGGGTTAGTGTGTGGAATTGTAATATTGTTGATTATTTAGTGTATTTGTCATAAGGTATCCCTACCGTGTTATTGTCTGCAATTGTTGTATGAGTGATTGAGACGCGGCACTGCTGCAGAGCGAGTGTGAAGTTCCGATCCGCGGTTCCGTGTTCTCCGCGAGGAGAGCGGCCGGAAACGAACGAAGCGTACAGACGAACGACTGTACAGAAGCATTGTGTGAATCTAATAATGAGAATATTAAGTGGCAGTGTCTTGGACATTCGGATAACTTTTGTGATCCTATTTTTGTCTTAAAGTGCTTTGCTTGTAATACAGAGGTTTGGGTAGATCGGGAGGACGATTTTTGGTGTCCACAGTGTGGTAGCTGGACTGAGTGGGAACAGATCGAGCGGGCGGGAGAGTTGCAACAAATAATCTGTGGAGACATAGCCTACCCCTGGAGATAAAGGTAGCGACAGCGGCAGCGGGGGGGGTAACACCTAAGTGACACACGGAGATCAGGATCGCCTCTGAACTAAGGGGGTAATGGAACATAAAAAGGGCAAAAATCAAGGAAGTGAGATACTGAAAAGTAGTACCCTAGGGTGTATTTTAGCACACTGGAAGGAGATCGGGGGCTCACCAGGTGGCAGCGTGGACAAGAAAACCTTAATTAAATATTGTAATCAAAGGTGGCCCCTTTACAAATTAGATGATCAGGAGAAATGGCCCTGAACGGGACTCTTAATTACAATACTATACTACAATTAATGCTGTTCCTTAGAAGGGAAGGAAAGTGGGATGAAGTCACATATGCGGATATGTTTTTCACCCTTTGGAACCACCCAGAGTACCAACGGGACTGCGGGCTATTACCTCCACAAGACCCGATGGTACTAGCCTTAGAGAAAGAAAGAAGAGGAGAAATGAAAGATAATATAAAAAGATGTTGTTCAGCCTGTAGCATAGGGCAGAGATGCACAAAGCCTGAAAAGATTCGGGATCTTAAAGAAGACTATTTTCTTGACACTTACTTACCACCGGTTAGGGGAATAGAAGACCGTTGGGAGGGGGTAAGGTTTCCTCAAGAAGCTAGAGAAACTGAAGCTGATTCCAAAACGGAATCCAAAACCCCACCTGACAGCCCTGTATCGTCCCGTACTCGGAAAAGGACAGAGCAAGCAGCGATTCAAGCACCCTTAATGGAAGCCAGGGTCCGGACGGACTAGCCGTAATGATAAAAGTCCCTTTTTCCTCATTTGATTTTAAAAACTGCTCACAATATAGCCACGGACCAACTGAAAGTTTCAGGAAGGGACATTAAAGAACACTTCCCTTTGCAGAACCCTCACTAGAACCCAAACAGGAGCATTCACTCAGAGGCGCTAGAAACTTACAGAGATGGGATTATAACAGGGATGGAGAGGGCTATCCCGAAAGCCATTAACTGGTCAATGCTGTATGCTGTAAGACGAGGGCCGAAGGAGAGTCCCTCGGAGTTTCTAGATAAATTACGAGATGCAATGAGACGCTACACCCCCTCGGACCCTGGATCAGAGATAGGAATCCAGCAGTTAGTGTCTCTCTTTTTAGGGCAGTCTGCCAACGATATCCGAGGAAGCTGCAAAAACTGAGAACAACCGACAGCAGAAATCTAGAGACTCTGTTAGATGAGGCATGGAGAGTGTTTAACAACAGGAAGGATAAGAAAAGGGACAGACGGGCACTGGTGGTAGCAATACATGGGAGGGGGGAAACGAAAGCAGGGAATTTTAGGAAACCATTAGAAAGAGATCAATGTGCATGGTGTAAGCAGAGAGGGCACTGGAAGAATGGGTCCCCAAAAAGACGAAAAGAAAAAATTCAGGCCCATTATAAAGAAGATTGACGGGGACCGGGGGAATCTACCCTAGCGGATCCACTGGTTACCCTAAGGCTAGGGAAAAAGCCACAAGAAATAGAATTTTTGGTGGATACAGGAGCAACGTATTCGGTTTTAAATCAAGCTCAGACCCCTATCGATACTGATTTTATAACAGTAACAGGAGCCACTGGCCGGAGCGAAAAGGCATATTTTCTCAAACCTCTTAAGTTCAAATTGGGAAAACAATTGGGGATACACAAATTTTTATATCTGCCAAATTCGCCGAGACCCCTGTTAGGGCGAGATTTATTAGAGCAATTGGGAGCAGAAATTAAATTCAAAAAAGGGAAAATGGAACTCCGGATAAGAGAAGATCAACTAATTGAAATACAAAGTTTGGCCCTAATAGGAACACCCATTTCTACAGCAGTGCCTGAGGAGATTAAAGCCCAAATTTATCCGGGGGTCTGGGCCTCGGGAGTGCCGGGGAGAGTAAAAAATGCTTCCCCAATAGTGATAAAGCCTCAAAAAGGAGCACGACCGGTGAGAGTTAAACAGTATCCCCTTAGAATAGAGGACAGGGAGGGGATCCGACCAACTATAGATCGGTTTATTGAGTATGGGCTGCTGAAAGAATGTGAATCAGAGTAAAACACTCCAATAGTACCTGTTAAGATGGTAATGTATGGTAGCTAATATGTTAATTAGTTAAGATGGTAATTAGGATGGTAGCTATCGCATAGTGCAGGACCTCAGAGCTATCAACAGAATTGTTGAGGATTTGCATCCGGTAGTAGCAAATCCATACACTCTTCTAACTAAATTGGTACCTGAATTGGCATGGTTTACCGTTTTGAACCTAAAGGATGCCTTTTTCTGCCTGCCTTTGAGCCCAGAGAGCCAGCTTTTATTTGCATTCGAATGGGAAAACCCAGAATCTGGGAGGAAAACACAGCTTACATGGACTGTGCTACCGCAGGGCTTCAAAAATAGCTCGACACTTTTTGGAAATCAGCTAGCTAAAGACTTGGAACAGTGGAAACGCCCGCTTGGGTCAGGAGTGGTTTTGCAGTATGTGGACGATATATTACTCGCCCCTGACACCAGAGAAACATGCATAAAATGGCCTGTGAGCCTGTTAAATTTTCTTGGACTTAATGGCTATACAGTTTCTTCACAGAAAACACAGATAGCCCAGCAGCAAGTGACCTATCTGGGATATGAAATAACCGCAGGCCAACGGACACTGGGGAAGGAGAGGAAAGAGGCCATCTGCCAGACACCTCGACCACAGACGCCTAAGGAACTTCGAACCTTCCTAGGCATGACAGGATGGTGTCGTCTCTGGATATATAACTACGGACTTTTGGTAAAGCCTCTATACGAGTTATTAAAATCTGACTCAAAGAATATTATATGGAATAGGGAGGCAGACAAAGCCTTCCATCAATTAAAAAAGAGGTTAATGGAAGCACCTGGCCTGGGATTACCTGACACTACTAAACCTTTCTGGTTGTTTTCCTATGAAAAGCAAGGAATGGCCTTAGGAGTCCTAGCCCAGAATTTGGGACCCTATCGAAGGGCGGTGGCATACTTCTCCAAAAACAGCTTGACGAAGTAAGTAAAGGGTGGCCTAGCTGTCTCCGAGCGGTGGCAGCAGTGGTAATAAACATCCAAGAGGCCCGTAAGTTCACCCTAGGCCAGAAAATCACAGTTATGGTATCACATACAGTCTCAGCAGTACTGGAAGTAAAAGGGGGGCATTGCCTTTCACTTCAGAGGTTTCTTAAGTACCAGGCTATCCTGATAGAGCAAGATGATGTAAAAATAACGGTAACTAATATTGTCAATCCAGCCTCTTTCCTCAGCGGAACCGAAGGAGAATCAGTGACCCACGACTGCTTGGAAACAATCGAGGCTGTGTACTCCAGCCGACCAGACCTGAAAGAAGAACCATTGGAGGATGCAGAGGATTCCTGGTTCACCGACGGGAGCGGCTTCATTCAACAGGGGATACGCAAAGATGGCTATGCGGTAACCACCACAGAGAAGGTAATAGAATCCAAGGCCCTGGCCCCAAGTACATCAGCCCAAAAGGCTGAGATTATAGCACTAACCCGAGCCCTGGAATTGGCCAAAGGAAAATGGGTAAGTATCTGGACAGAATCTAAATATGCTTTTGGGGTAGTGCATGCTCATGGGGTCGTCTGGAGAGGAAGAGGACTCTTATCTACACAAGGGAAGCACATCAAACATGCTGAAGAAATTCTCAAACTCTTAGATGCAGTATTACTGCCTGCCAAAATGACCTAATGGCTATAAAGTTTCTTCACAGAAAGCACAGATAGCCCAGCAGCAAGTGACCTTTTTCGTTATTATGGGCAATGGTCATGGCAGAACATAGAATATCCCATTGGGGAGCAGAGGCACTTTACAGATACCTGAACAGGCTAATATGTGCTCGAAATCTATACGCCACTGTCAAACAAGTTACTCAGCAGTGTGAGGTATGTTTACAGAACAACCCTGAGACAGGCCCCAGAGTCCAATTTGGCCAGATAGGGAAGGGAAACTATCCGGGACAACAATGGCAAATTGATTTTTCAGAACTACCAAAAAAAGGGGGGTTTCGATACCTATTGGTGTTAACTGATACCTTTTCAGGATGGCCAGAGGCATTTCCCTGTCGAACCAACAAAACAAGAGAAGTGGTCAAAGCATTGTTGCATGAAATTATACCAAGGATCGGGATTACCGCAGTGATTTCCTCGGACCGAGGATCTCATTTCACTGCAAGGGTTGTTTCGAAAGTAAGCAGACTATTGGGTATAGACTGGCAACATCACACCCCATACAACCCACGGTCGAGTGGTCAAGTAGAAAAGAAGAATCACGTGATCAAAACGCAAATTGTGAAACTAGGCCAGGAAGCTAACTTGGCCTGGCCTCAATCACTACCCTTAGCCCTTCTCAGGATAAGAACAAAACCCAGAACCAAAGAAGGTTTGAGCCCCTTTGAAATACTGTATGGAAGATCATATAGTGTACAAGACGGAATATCCACAGAGCTGGGGAATGAAATACTAACAGATTACCAGATAAATTTACAAAAACAGCTCCGAGAGGTAGAAAAACTGGTTCTGGGAACAAGAGCTCGTGGGCTGGATGGACCAGTACACGAGATCGAACCTGGGGACTATGTATATGTTAAGTCTTTTACAGATTCACCACTGAAGCCAAAGGGGGAAGGTCCCTTCCAGGTACTGCTGACCACTCACACGGCCATAAAGATCAAGGAACAAGCCACTTGGATCCATTGGACTCGCGTCAAGAGGGCTCCAGAACCCCAATGGACTTCAACGCAGGCCGAACCCCTGAAACTTCGCCTCCAACGAAAAAATGGACATTAATGACATTAGTAGTCATCAACATGCCAGGACTTTGTGTTTCAGGGGGAGGGACACGGGATCTGAATACATATTCACGAAATCTGGAAACATTGGAAAGGGCTACTAATCTGTCAGACTGTTGGGTATGTACAACCCTACCCAAAGGAGAAATGAAATTGCCTCTATGTGGGGTGGCAGCAAGCAATTGGAACAATGCCAACGGAACCTGGCCTAAATTTTGGGCAAAAGGGGGGGTGAGTCGAATGGGTATTGTGAGTACGATGACAATATCTACACCTTAAGACCCAGATTTGATCTACAACTGTTGAAAGAAGAGTTTGTGGTATTAATTAGCAATTACAATTGTGCATGGGAACACGGGGAATATAGACACAGGGGGCCGGTGAATAAGACAACAACTTGGGGATGGAGCAAGTACTGGATTAATAAGACAACTGTTGATGTGGGAAGTTGGGATCTAACAGGGATAAGGGTACCATATATTGACTTTTGCGACAAAACACAACTAGTTGCATATAAAAGTAGTGGTATTTCCGAAGGAGAAGGATATTCCTGGCAGTATGGACGGTAACAGGCGGGGAAATTTTTAGCTGCGAATTTGATGGCAACTATTGGACCCTGTAAGTTACCTAAAGGGTATTGGTGGTTGTGTGGAGATGGATATAGTAGAAAACAGCTGCCCGGAGGATGGAAGGGAACTTGCACGATAGGCTATCTAACTAGCCAGGATACGGTGTTTAATCAGTCTGAAATCCCTAAGGAATGCTGGAACACATTGGAGGAGAATTCGGGGAGTGGAAAACCCTATAGTGACGAGGGGAACAAGGTTCCACAGCTTTGTAAGATGGTTTATACAGTTCCTGGGCGTCAGTGAATTGGAAAAGGTAATTGTGAACATATCGGCCACTATAGAAGTGCTTGAGAAACCTACATTCGATGCTATAAAAGCACTTCAACAAGTTAACCTCGTTGTTACCTAACTTTGCTTGGCTTAAGCGATTCTTTATACTTCTAATAGCAATACTTATGTTGGAATTTAGTGTGTGCATTAATTAGATGTCTTATGTGTTGTATCAGGGGGCCAAAGACAAATACAATCAATGGAAGAAGCATCAGCTCCGTGCAGGAGTGGAATCTGGGAAGTATTTTAGAAATCAAATGGGGAGAGAGAATGTCTTATAGGTGATTGTAAAAGAATTTACACAGTTGAAAGAAAAGGGGGGACTTGATTCAGAAAACGAACGGTTACAATTTGTTAGTGCTGATGTAATAAAGCCTGGGAAAGAACAAAAGCTCGGAGACAAAGCATTCCAAGATAAAGAAATGGCCTTGTTTATAAGATAGCGGGAGGAGCTGCATGCTAAGGAGGTGCTGAGGAGGAACTTAACTGTCTGGGAAAGGTGTCCATCTGGTCAGGACAGGGGAGGAGATTTTTGATAATGAGTTCTTGGAAATAATTAGAATAGTAACGCCTTTAATTATAACAACCTGACACCATAATGAATATGTATGCTTTTCAATATAAATGGACGCTTGCTTCACAAACTGGTGTACAAGTTTGGCGGAGAAACCCCCCTTGAACCCAGCGCTGCAATAAACATAACTGCTTTATAACTCTCTGCGAGTTGTAATGTTTCTTTCCGCGCGTCACCTTCACCACGGTGCTCGGGGTGCCGCCGGGAGATCAGCCGCGCTTGCAGCGGTACCACCGCGCGCCTCCGAGTGCCGCTGAGCGCTCTCCCGATATCGCCGCTCTTTCACGCCGCTTGTCTGTCTGCAGCCGGGCGCTCTGCTGAGCTTGCCGCACTAATACCGTGCGCCTCCAGGTGCCGCCGAGCGCTCTCCCGGTATAGCCACTCGTTGACAGTGCGTGTCGGGTTGCCGCCAGGCGCTCTCCCGAGATCGACGCGCTCCAACCCAGCGCCGGCGAGAGCCACCGGGAAAACTACAGACTCTTCAGGGCCCTAGGGAACACCACAGGCCCCTACGGAACCCTACACAACCCTCTGGAAACTTATGGAACCCTATAAGCTCCTATCAACCCTGCGGGCACTTACACAACCCTACAGGCCCCTACGGAAATCTATGGGACTCTACGGGCCCCTAGGGAACCCTTCAGATTTCGACGGAACACTACCAGCCCCTCTGGAACCCTACAGAATACTCCAGGACCCGACAGCACTCTACAAGACCCTTAGCAACACAACGGAACCTCACTAAAACCCTATGGGCTCCTACAGAACACTGCAGGTGCCTACGGAACCCTAGAGACCCCTACGGAACCCTACAGACACCTGCGGGCACTTACGGAACCCTGCAGGCCCCTACGGAACCCTACAGGTCCATACAGAACCCCACAGGGCCCTACGGAACTTTACCAGCCACTACGGAACTCTACGGGCCCCTACGGAACCCTGCAGAACCCTCCGGAACCTTACAGAATCCCACAGACTACTACAGACTTCTGCGGGCACTTACACAACCCTACAGTTCCCTACGGAAATCTACGGGACTCTATGGGCCCCTGGGGAACCCTTCAGATTTCGACGGAACCCTATGAGCCCCTCTGGAACCCTACAGAACACTCCAGGACCCGACAGCACTCTACAAGACCCTTAGCAACACAACGGAACCTCACTAAAACCCTATGGGCTCCTACAGAACACTGCAGGCGCCTACGGAACCCTACAGACCCCTACAGAATACTACCAGCCACTACAGAAAAATATGGCCCCCTACGGAACTCTACGGAACCTGGCAGAAACACTGTGGGCCCCTACAGGCCCTTGCGGGCACTTGCAGAACTCTGCAGGAACCCACGGAACTTTATGGAACCCTACCAGCCCCTACGGAAGCCTAAAGATCCTTGCAGGCAGTTACGGAACGGTACAGGGCCCTAGGGAACTTTACCAGCCACTACGGAACTCTACGGGCCCCTACGGAACCCTGCAGAACCCTCCAGAACCTTACAGAATCCCACAGACTCCTACAGACTCCTGCGGGCACTTAAACAACCCTACAGGCCCCTACGGAACACTGCCAGCCCCTATGGAAGGAACCCTACGGGCCCCTACAGAACACTACTGGCTCCTGCGGTACTCCACAGGCCTCTAGGGAACCTACGAAGCTCTATGGAGCCCTATGGATCCTTACGGAACAGTACGGGCCCATTCAGACCTCTGCGGGCACTTATGGAAACCTACAGGACGCTACGGAACTGTACGAGACTCTACAGGCCCCTAGGGAACACCACAGGCCCCTACGGAACCCTACACAACCCTCCGGAAACATATGGCACCCTACAAGCTCCTACCAACCCCTGCGGGCACTTACAAAACCCTACAGGCCCCTACAGAAATCTACGGGACTCTACGGGCCCCTAGGGAACACTTCAGATTTCGACGGAACCCTACGAGCCCCTCTGGAACCCTACAGAATACTCCAGGACCCGACAGCACTCTACAAGACCCTTAGCAACACAACGGAACCTCACTAAAACCCTATGGGCTCCTACAGAATACTGCAGGTGCCTACGGAACCCTACAGACCCCTACGGAACCCTACAGACACCTGCGGGCACTTACAGAACACTGCAGGGCGCTCTCCTGAGCTTGCAGCGGTACCACCGTGCGCCTCCGAGTGCCGCCGAGCGCTCTCCCGGTATCGCCACTCGTTGACCCCGCACGTCGGGGTGCTGCCAGGCGCTCTCCCGATATAGCCGCTCCTTCACCACGGTGCTCGGGGTACCGCCGGGCGCTCTCCTGAGCTCGCAGCGGTACCACCGTGCGCCGGCAAGTGCCAGCGGGAACTCTCGGGATCTCGCCGCGGTACCACAGCGCGCCTCCGAGTGCCGCCGAGCGCTCTCCCGGTATCGCCACTCGTTGACCCCGCACGTCGGGGTGCCGCCAGGCGCTCTCCCGATATCGCCGCTCCTTCACCACGGTGCTCGGGGTGCCGCCGGGCGCTCTCCTGAGCTCGCAGCGGTACCACCGTGCGCCGGCAAGTGCCAGCGGGCACTCTCGGGATCTCGCCGCGGTACCACAGCGCGCCTCCGAGTGCCGCAGAGCGCTCTCCCGATATCGCTGCTCCTTCACCACGGTGCTCGGGGTGCCGCCGGTCGCACTGCCGAGCTCACAGCGGTACCACCGCGTGCCTCCGAGTGCCGCTCAACGCTCTCCCGATATCGCCGCTCCTTTGATTCAGAAAACGAACGGTTACAGTTTGTTAGTGCGGATGTATTACAGTCTGGGAAAGAACAAAAGCTCGGGGCCCCATAATTCCACGATAAAGAAATGGCTTTGTGTATAAGAGAGCGGGAGCAGCTGCATGCTAAGGAGGTGCTGAAAAGGAACCTAACTTTCTGGGAAAGGTGTCCATCTGGTCAGGACAGGGGAGGAGATTTTTGATAATGAGTTCTTGGAAATAATTAGAATAGTAACGCCTTTAATTTTAATAACCTGCCTACCATAATGAATATGTATGCTTTTTACCATAAATGGACACTTGCTTCACAAACCGGTGTACAAGTTTGTCGGAGAAATCCCCCTTGCACCCAGCGCTGCAATAAACATACCTGCTTTATAACTCTCTGCGAGTTGTAATGTTTGTTTTCGAGCGTCAATTTGGCACCCCAGATGGGACCCCCTCTGTCCGGCTGCGGGACCTGCTGAGGACGGGAGTCCTCTGGGCGCCCCCGAGATTTCTCGGAAGGACTCCCCGACTCATCCAGATCACCGCGGGGACAGACAAGGACCATCTCCTGCGGACCAGGTATGTTTTAGGGTTTCATGGGGGGGACCTGTTAGTCGTGAGGAGACGTCCTACTCGTGGTAAAGATTCGGTGTTCTCGCCCCGGGGTATGCTCAAGCTTGGGCTAATGGTGTGGGATCCCTGGGTTTTGGGTTAGTGTGTGGAATTGTAATATTGTTGATTATTTAGTGTATTTGTCATAAGGTATCCCTACCGTGTTATTGTCTGCAATTGTTGTATGAGTGATTGAGACGCGGCACTGCTGCAGAGCGAGTGTGAAGTTCCGATCCGCGGTTCCGTGTTCTCCGCGAGGAGAGCGGCCGGAAACGAACGAAGCGTACAGACGAACGACTGTACAGAAGCATTGTGTGAATCTAATAATGAGAATATTAAGTGGCAGTGTCTTGGACATTCGGATAACTTTTGTGATCCTATTTTTGTCTTAAAGTGCTTTGCTTGTAATACAGAGGTTTGGGTAGATCGGGAGGACGATTTTTGGTGTCCACAGTGTGGTAGCTGGACTGAGTGGGAACAGATCGAGCGGGCGGGAGAGTTGCAACAAATAATCTGTGGAGACATAGCCTACCCCTGGAGATAAAGGTAGCGACAGCGGCAGCGGGGGGGGTAACACCTAAGTGACACACGGAGATCAGGATCGCCTCTGAACTAAGGGGGTAATGGAACATAAAAAGGGCAAAAATCAAGGAAGTGAGATACTGAAAAGTAGTACCCTAGGGTGTATTTTAGCACACTGGAAGGAGATCGGGGGCTCACCAGGTGGCAGCGTGGACAAGAAAACCTTAATTAAATATTGTAATCAAAGGTGGCCCCTTTACAAATTAGATGATCAGGAGAAATGGCCCTGAACGGGACTCTTAATTACAATACTATACTACAATTAATGCTGTTCCTTAGAAGGGAAGGAAAGTGGGATGAAGTCACATATGCGGATATGTTTTTCACCCTTTGGAACCACCCAGAGTACCAACGGGACTGCGGGCTATTACCTCCACAAGACCCGATGGTACTAGCCTTAGAGAAAGAAAGAAGAGGAGAAATGAAAGATAATATAAAAAGATGTTGTTCAGCCTGTAGCATAGGGCAGAGATGCACAAAGCCTGAAAAGATTTGGGATCTTAAAGAAGACTATTTTCTTGACACTTACTTACCACCGGTTAGGGGAATAGAAGACCGTTGGGAGGGGGTAAGGTTTCCTCAAGAAGCTAGAGAAACTGAAGCTGATTCCAAAACGGAATCCAAAACCCCACCTGACAGCCCTGTATCGTCCCGTACTCGGAAAAGGACAGAGCAAGCAGCGATTCAAGCACCCTTAATGGAAGCCAGGGTCCGGACGGACTAGCCGTAATGATAAAAGTCCCTTTTTCCTCATTTGATTTTAAAAACTGCTCACAATATAGCCACGGACCAACTGAAAGTTTCAGGAAGGGACATTAAAGAACACTTCCCTTTGCAGAACCCTCACTAGAACCCAAACAGGAGCATTCACTCAGAGGCGCTAGAAACTTACAGAGATGGGATTATAACAGGGATGGAGAGGGCTATCCCGAAAGCCATTAACTGGTCAATGCTGTATGCTGTAAGACGAGGGCCGAAGGAGAGTCCCTCGGAGTTTCTAGATAAATTACGAGATGCAATGAGACGCTACACCCCCTCGGACCCTGGATCAGAGATAGGAATCCAGCAGTTAGTGTCTCTCTTTTTAGGGCAGTCTGCCAACGATATCCGAGGAAGCTGCAAAAACTGAGAACAACCGACAGCAGAAATCTAGAGACTCTGTTAGATGAGGCATGGAGAGTGTTTAACAACAGGAAGGATAAGAAAAGGGACAGACGGGCACTGGTGGTAGCAATACATGGGAGGGGGGAAACGAAAGCAGGGAATTTTAGGAAACCATTAGAAAGAGATCAATGTGCATGGTGTAAGCAGAGAGGGCACTGGAAGAATGGGTCCCCAAAAAGACGAAAAGAAAAAATTCAGGCCCATTATAAAGAAGATTGACGGGGACCGGGGGAATCTACCCTAGCGGATCCACTGGTTACCCTAAGGCTAGGGAAAAAGCCACAAGAAATAGAATTTTTGGTGGATACAGGAGCAACGTATTCGGTTTTAAATCAAGCTCAGACCCCTATCGATACTGATTTTATAACAGTAACAGGAGCCACTGGCCGGAGCGAAAAGGCATATTTTCTCAAACCTCTTAAGTTCAAATTGGGAAAACAATTGGGGATACACAAATTTTTATATCTGCCAAATTCGCCGAGACCCCTGTTAGGGCGAGATTTATTAGAGCAATTGGGAGCAGAAATTAAATTCAAAAAAGGGAAAATGGAACTCCGGATAAGAGAAGATCAACTAATTGAAATACAAAGTTTGGCCCTAATAGGAACACCCATTTCTACAGCAGTGCCTGAGGAGATTAAAGCCCAAATTTATCCGGGGGTCTGGGCCTCGGGAGTGCCGGGGAGAGTAAAAAATGCTTCCCCAATAGTGATAAAGCCTCAAAAAGGAGCACGACCGGTGAGAGTTAAACAGTATCCCCTTAGAATAGAGGACAGGGAGGGGATCCGACCAACTATAGATCGGTTTATTGAGTATGGGCTGCTGAAAGAATGTGAATCAGAGTAAAACACTCCAATAGTACCTGTTAAGATGGTAATGTATGGTAGCTAATATGTTAATTAGTTAAGATGGTAATTAGGATGGTAGCTATCGCATAGTGCAGGACCTCAGAGCTATCAACAGAATTGTTGAGGATTTGCATCCGGTAGTAGCAAATCCATACACTCTTCTAACTAAATTGGTACCTGAATTGGCATGGTTTACCGTTTTGAACCTAAAGGATGCCTTTTTCTGCCTGCCTTTGAGCCCAGAGAGCCAGCTTTTATTTGCATTCGAATGGGAAAACCCAGAATCTGGGAGGAAAACACAGCTTACATGGACTGTGCTACCGCAGGGCTTCAAAAATAGCTCGACACTTTTTGGAAATCAGCTAGCTAAAGACTTGGAACAGTGGAAACGCCCGCTTGGGTCAGGAGTGGTTTTGCAGTATGTGGACGATATATTACTCGCCCCTGACACCAGAGAAACATGCATAAAATGGCCTGTGAGCCTGTTAAATTTTCTTGGACTTAATGGCTATACAGTTTCTTCACAGAAAACACAGATAGCCCAGCAGCAAGTGACCTATCTGGGATATGAAATAACCGCAGGCCAACGGACACTGGGGAAGGAGAGGAAAGAGGCCATCTGCCAGACACCTCGACCACAGACGCCTAAGGAACTTCGAACCTTCCTAGGCATGACAGGATGGTGTCGTCTCTGGATATATAACTACGGACTTTTGGTAAAGCCTCTATACGAGTTATTAAAATCTGACTCAAAGAATATTATATGGAATAGGGAGGCAGACAAAGCCTTCCATCAATTAAAAAAGAGGTTAATGGAAGCACCTGGCCTGGGATTACCTGACACTACTAAACCTTTCTGGTTGTTTTCCTATGAAAAGCAAGGAATGGCCTTAGGAGTCCTAGCCCAGAATTTGGGACCCTATCGAAGGGCGGTGGCATACTTCTCCAAAAACAGCTTGACGAAGTAAGTAAAGGGTGGCCTAGCTGTCTCCGAGCGGTGGCAGCAGTGGTAATAAACATCCAAGAGGCCCGTAAGTTCACCCTAGGCCAGAAAATCACAGTTATGGTATCACATACAGTCTCAGCAGTACTGGAAGTAAAAGGGGGGCATTGCCTTTCACTTCAGAGGTTTCTTAAGTACCAGGCTATCCTGATAGAGCAAGATGATGTAAAAATAACGGTAACTAATATTGTCAATCCAGCCTCTTTCCTCAGCGGAACCGAAGGAGAATCAGTGACCCACGACTGCTTGGAAACAATCGAGGCTGTGTACTCCAGCCGACCAGACCTGAAAGAAGAACCATTGGAGGATGCAGAGGATTCCTGGTTCACCGACGGGAGCGGCTTCATTCAACAGGGGATACGCAAAGATGGCTATGCGGTAACCACCACAGAGAAGGTAATAGAATCCAAGGCCCTGGCCCCAAGTACATCAGCCCAAAAGGCTGAGATTATAGCACTAACCCGAGCCCTGGAATTGGCCAAAGGAAAATGGGTAAGTATCTGGACAGAATCTAAATATGCTTTTGGGGTAGTGCATGCTCATGGGGTCGTCTGGAGAGGAAGAGGACTCTTATCTACACAAGGGAAGCACATCAAACATGCTGAAGAAATTCTCAAACTCTTAGATGCAGTATTACTGCCTGCCAAAATGACCTAATGGCTATAAAGTTTCTTCACAGAAAGCACAGATAGCCCAGCAGCAAGTGACCTTTTTCGTTATTATGGGCAATGGTCATGGCAGAACATAGAATATCCCATTGGGGAGCAGAGGCACTTTACAGATACCTGAACAGGCTAATATGTGCTCGAAATCTATACGCCACTGTCAAACAAGTTACTCAGCAGTGTGAGGTATGTTTACAGAACAACCCTGAGACAGGCCCCAGAGTCCAATTTGGCCAGATAGGGAAGGGAAACTATCCGGGACAACAATGGCAAATTGATTTTTCAGAACTACCAAAAAAAGGGGGGTTTCGATACCTATTGGTGTTAACTGATACCTTTTCAGGATGGCCAGAGGCATTTCCCTGTCGAACCAACAAAACAAGAGAAGTGGTCAAAGCATTGTTGCATGAAATTATACCAAGGATCGGGATTACCGCAGTGATTTCCTCGGACCGAGGATCTCATTTCACTGCAAGGGTTGTTTCGAAAGTAAGCAGACTATTGGGTATAGACTGGCAACATCACACCCCATACAACCCACGGTCGAGTGGTCAAGTAGAAAAGAAGAATCACGTGATCAAAACGCAAATTGTGAAACTAGGCCAGGAAGCTAACTTGGCCTGGCCTCAATCACTACCCTTAGCCCTTCTCAGGATAAGAACAAAACCCAGAACCAAAGAAGGTTTGAGCCCCTTTGAAATACTGTATGGAAGATCATATAGTGTACAAGACGGAATATCCACAGAGCTGGGGAATGAAATACTAACAGATTACCAGATAAATTTACAAAAACAGCTCCGAGAGGTAGAAAAACTGGTTCTGGGAACAAGAGCTCGTGGGCTGGATGGACCAGTACACGAGATCGAACCTGGGGACTATGTATATGTTAAGTCTTTTACAGATTCACCACTGAAGCCAAAGGGGGAAGGTCCCTTCCAGGTACTGCTGACCACTCACACGGCCATAAAGATCAAGGAACAAGCCACTTGGATCCATTGGACTCGCGTCAAGAGGGCTCCAGAACCCCAATGGACTTCAACGCAGGCCGAACCCCTGAAACTTCGCCTCCAACGAAAAAATGGACATTAATGACATTAGTAGTCATCAACATGCCAGGACTTTGTGTTTCAGGGGGAGGGACACGGGATCTGAATACATATTCACGAAATCTGGAAACATTGGAAAGGGCTACTAATCTGTCAGACTGTTGGGTATGTACAACCCTACCCAAAGGAGAAATGAAATTGCCTCTATGTGGGGTGGCAGCAAGCAATTGGAACAATGCCAACGGAACCTGGCCTAAATTTTGGGCAAAAGGGGGGGTGAGTCGAATGGGTATTGTGAGTACGATGACAATATCTACACCTTAAGACCCAGATTTGATCTACAACTGTTGAAAGAAGAGTTTGTGGTATTAATTAGCAATTACAATTGTGCATGGGAACACGGGGAATATAGACACAGGGGGCCGGTGAATAAGACAACAACTTGGGGATGGAGCAAGTACTGGATTAATAAGACAACTGTTGATGTGGGAAGTTGGGATCTAACAGGGATAAGGGTACCATATATTGACTTTTGCGACAAAACACAACTAGTTGCATATAAAAGTAGTGGTATTTCCGAAGGAGAAGGATATTCCTGGCAGTATGGACGGTAACAGGCGGGGAAATTTTTAGCTGCGAATTTGATGGCAACTATTGGACCCTGTAAGTTACCTAAAGGGTATTGGTGGTTGTGTGGAGATGGATATAGTAGAAAACAGCTGCCCGGAGGATGGAAGGGAACTTGCACGATAGGCTATCTAACTAGCCAGGATACGGTGTTTAATCAGTCTGAAATCCCTAAGGAATGCTGGAACACATTGGAGGAGAATTCGGGGAGTGGAAAACCCTATAGTGACGAGGGGAACAAGGTTCCACAGCTTTGTAAGATGGTTTATACAGTTCCTGGGCGTCAGTGAATTGGAAAAGGTAATTGTGAACATATCGGCCACTATAGAAGTGCTTGAGAAACCTACATTCGATGCTATAAAAGCACTTCAACAAGTTAACCTCGTTGTTACCTAACTTTGCTTGGCTTAAGCGATTCTTTATACTTCTAATAGCAATACTTATGTTGGAATTTAGTGTGTGCATTAATTAGATGTCTTATGTGTTGTATCAGGGGGCCAAAGACAAATACAATCAATGGAAGAAGCATCAGCTCCGTGCAGGAGTGGAATCTGGGAAGTATTTTAGAAATCAAATGGGGAGAGAGAATGTCTTATAGGTGATTGTAAAAGAATTTACACAGTTGAAAGAAAAGGGGGGACTTGATTCAGAAAACGAACGGTTACAATTTGTTAGTGCTGATGTAATAAAGCCTGGGAAAGAACAAAAGCTCGGAGACAAAGCATTCCAAGATAAAGAAATGGCCTTGTTTATAAGATAGCGGGAGGAGCTGCATGCTAAGGAGGTGCTGAGGAGGAACTTAACTGTCTGGGAAAGGTGTCCATCTGGTCAGGACAGGGGAGGAGATTTTTGATAATGAGTTCTTGGAAATAATTAGAATAGTAACGCCTTTAATTATAACAACCTGACACCATAATGAATATGTATGCTTTTCAATATAAATGGACGCTTGCTTCACAAACTGGTGTACAAGTTTGGCGGAGAAACCCCCCTTGAACCCAGCGCTGCAATAAACATAACTGCTTTATAACTCTCTGCGAGTTGTAATGTTTCTTTCCGCGCGTCACCTTCACCACGGTGCTCGGGGTGCCGCCGGGAGATCAGCCGCGCTTGCAGCGGTACCACCGCGCGCCTCCGAGTGCCGCTGAGCGCTCTCCCGATATCGCCGCTCTTTCACGCCGCTTGTCTGTCTGCAGCCGGGCGCTCTGCTGAGCTTGCCGCACTAATACCGTGCGCCTCCAGGTGCCGCCGAGCGCTCTCCCGGTATAGCCACTCGTTGACAGTGCGTGTCGGGTTGCCGCCAGGCGCTCTCCCGAGATCGACGCGCTCCAACCCAGCGCCGGCGAGAGCCACCGGGAAAACTACAGACTCTTCAGGGCCCTAGGGAACACCACAGGCCCCTACGGAACCCTACACAACCCTCTGGAAACTTATGGAACCCTATAAGCTCCTATCAACCCTGCGGGCACTTACACAACCCTACAGGCCCCTACGGAAATCTATGGGACTCTACGGGCCCCTAGGGAACCCTTCAGATTTCGACGGAACACTACCAGCCCCTCTGGAACCCTACAGAATACTCCAGGACCCGACAGCACTCTACAAGACCCTTAGCAACACAACGGAACCTCACTAAAACCCTATGGGCTCCTACAGAACACTGCAGGTGCCTACGGAACCCTAGAGACCCCTACGGAACCCTACAGACACCTGCGGGCACTTACGGAACCCTGCAGGCCCCTACGGAACCCTACAGGTCCATACAGAACCCCACAGGGCCCTACGGAACTTTACCAGCCACTACGGAACTCTACGGGCCCCTACGGAACCCTGCAGAACCCTCCGGAACCTTACAGAATCCCACAGACTACTACAGACTTCTGCGGGCACTTACACAACCCTACAGTTCCCTACGGAAATCTACGGGACTCTATGGGCCCCTGGGGAACCCTTCAGATTTCGACGGAACCCTATGAGCCCCTCTGGAACCCTACAGAACACTCCAGGACCCGACAGCACTCTACAAGACCCTTAGCAACACAACGGAACCTCACTAAAACCCTATGGGCTCCTACAGAACACTGCAGGCGCCTACGGAACCCTACAGACCCCTACAGAATACTACCAGCCACTACAGAAAAATATGGCCCCCTACGGAACTCTACGGAACCTGGCAGAAACACTGTGGGCCCCTACAGGCCCTTGCGGGCACTTGCAGAACTCTGCAGGAACCCACGGAACTTTATGGAACCCTACCAGCCCCTACGGAAGCCTAAAGATCCTTGCAGGCAGTTACGGAACGGTACAGGGCCCTAGGGAACTTTACCAGCCACTACGGAACTCTACGGGCCCCTACGGAACCCTGCAGAACCCTCCAGAACCTTACAGAATCCCACAGACTCCTACAGACTCCTGCGGGCACTTAAACAACCCTACAGGCCCCTACGGAACACTGCCAGCCCCTATGGAAGGAACCCTACGGGCCCCTACAGAACACTACTGGCTCCTGCGGTACTCCACAGGCCTCTAGGGAACCTACGAAGCTCTATGGAGCCCTATGGATCCTTACGGAACAGTACGGGCCCATTCAGACCTCTGCGGGCACTTATGGAAACCTACAGGACGCTACGGAACTGTACGAGACTCTACAGGCCCCTAGGGAACACCACAGGCCCCTACGGAACCCTACACAACCCTCCGGAAACATATGGCACCCTACAAGCTCCTACCAACCCCTGCGGGCACTTACAAAACCCTACAGGCCCCTACAGAAATCTACGGGACTCTACGGGCCCCTAGGGAACACTTCAGATTTCGACGGAACCCTACGAGCCCCTCTGGAACCCTACAGAATACTCCAGGACCCGACAGCACTCTACAAGACCCTTAGCAACACAACGGAACCTCACTAAAACCCTATGGGCTCCTACAGAATACTGCAGGTGCCTACGGAACCCTACAGACCCCTACGGAACCCTACAGACACCTGCGGGCACTTACAGAACACTGCAGGGCGCTCTCCTGAGCTTGCAGCGGTACCACCGTGCGCCTCCGAGTGCCGCCGAGCGCTCTCCCGGTATCGCCACTCGTTGACCCCGCACGTCGGGGTGCTGCCAGGCGCTCTCCCGATATAGCCGCTCCTTCACCACGGTGCTCGGGGTACCGCCGGGCGCTCTCCTGAGCTCGCAGCGGTACCACCGTGCGCCGGCAAGTGCCAGCGGGAACTCTCGGGATCTCGCCGCGGTACCACAGCGCGCCTCCGAGTGCCGCCGAGCGCTCTCCCGGTATCGCCACTCGTTGACCCCGCACGTCGGGGTGCCGCCAGGCGCTCTCCCGATATCGCCGCTCCTTCACCACGGTGCTCGGGGTGCCGCCGGGCGCTCTCCTGAGCTCGCAGCGGTACCACCGTGCGCCGGCAAGTGCCAGCGGGCACTCTCGGGATCTCGCCGCGGTACCACAGCGCGCCTCCGAGTGCCGCAGAGCGCTCTCCCGATATCGCTGCTCCTTCACCACGGTGCTCGGGGTGCCGCCGGTCGCACTGCCGAGCTCACAGCGGTACCACCGCGTGCCTCCGAGTGCCGCTCAACGCTCTCCCGATATCGCCGCTCCTTTGATTCAGAAAACGAACGGTTACAGTTTGTTAGTGCGGATGTATTACAGTCTGGGAAAGAACAAAAGCTCGGGGCCCCATAATTCCACGATAAAGAAATGGCTTTGTGTATAAGAGAGCGGGAGCAGCTGCATGCTAAGGAGGTGCTGAAAAGGAACCTAACTTTCTGGGAAAGGTGTCCATCTGGTCAGGACAGGGGAGGAGATTTTTGATAATGAGTTCTTGGAAATAATTAGAATAGTAACGCCTTTAATTTTAATAACCTGCCTACCATAATGAATATGTATGCTTTTTACCATAAATGGACGCTTGCTTCACAAACCGGTGTACAAGTTTGTCGGAGAAATCCCCCTTGCACCCAGCGCTGCAATAAACATACCTGCTTTATAACTCTCTGCGAGTTGTAATGTTTGTTTTCGAGCGTCAATTTGGCACCCCAGATGGGACCCCCTCTGTCCGGCTGCGGGACCTGCTGAGGACGGGAGTCCTCTGGGCGCCCCCGAGATTTCTCGGAAGGACTCCCCGACTCATCCAGATCACCGCGGGGACAGACAAGGACCATCTCCTGCGGACCAGGTATGTTTTAGGGTTTCATGGGGGGGACCTGTTAGTCGTGAGGAGACGTCCTACTCGTGGTAAAGATTCGGTGTTCTCGCCCCGGGATATGCTCAAGCTTGGGCTAATGGTGTGGGATCCCTGGGTTTTGGGTTAGTGTGTGGAATTGTAATATTGTTGATTATTTAGTGTATTTGTCATAAGGTATCCCTACCGTGTTATTGTCTGCAATTGTTGTATGAGTGATTGAGACGCGGCACTGCTGCAGAGCGAGTGTGAAGTTCCGATCCGCGGTTCCGTGTTCTCCGCGAGGAGAGCGGCCGGAAACGAACGAAGCGTACAGACGAACGACTGTACAGAAGCATTGTGTGAATCTAATAATGAGAATATTAAGTGGCAGTGTCTTGGACATTCGGATAACTTTTGTGATCCTATTTTTGTCTTAAAGTGCTTTGCTTGTAATACAGAGGTTTGGGTAGATCGGGAGGACGATTTTTGGTGTCCACAGTGTGGTAGCTGGACTGAGTGGGAACAGATCGAGCGGGCGGGAGAGTTGCAACAAATAATCTGTGGAGACATAGCCTACCCCTGGAGATAAAGGTAGCGACAGCGGCAGCGGGGGGGGTAACACCTAAGTGACACACGGAGATCAGGATCGCCTCTGAACTAAGGGGGTAATGGAACATAAAAAGGGCAAAAATCAAGGAAGTGAGATACTGAAAAGTAGTACCCTAGGGTGTATTTTAGCACACTGGAAGGAGATCGGGGGCTCACCAGGTGGCAGCGTGGACAAGAAAACCTTAATTAAATATTGTAATCAAAGGTGGCCCCTTTACAAATTAGATGATCAGGAGAAATGGCCCTGAACGGGACTCTTAATTACAATACTATACTACAATTAATGCTGTTCCTTAGAAGGGAAGGAAAGTGGGATGAAGTCACATATGCGGATATGTTTTTCACCCTTTGGAACCACCCAGAGTACCAACGGGACTGCGGGCTATTACCTCCACAAGACCCGATGGTACTAGCCTTAGAGAAAGAAAGAAGAGGAGAAATGAAAGATAATATAAAAAGATGTTGTTCAGCCTGTAGCATAGGGCAGAGATGCACAAAGCCTGAAAAGATTCGGGATCTTAAAGAAGACTATTTTCTTGACACTTACTTACCACCGGTTAGGGGAATAGAAGACCGTTGGGAGGGGGTAAGGTTTCCTCAAGAAGCTAGAGAAACTGAAGCTGATTCCAAAACGGAATCCAAAACCCCACCTGACAGCCCTGTATCGTCCCGTACTCGGAAAAGGACAGAGCAAGCAGCGATTCAAGCACCCTTAATGGAAGCCAGGGTCCGGACGGACTAGCCGTAATGATAAAAGTCCCTTTTTCCTCATTTGATTTTAAAAACTGCTCACAATATAGCCACGGACCAACTGAAAGTTTCAGGAAGGGACATTAAAGAACACTTCCCTTTGCAGAACCCTCACTAGAACCCAAACAGGAGCATTCACTCAGAGGCGCTAGAAACTTACAGAGATGGGATTATAACAGGGATGGAGAGGGCTATCCCGAAAGCCATTAACTGGTCAATGCTGTATGCTGTAAGACGAGGGCCGAAGGAGAGTCCCTCGGAGTTTCTAGATAAATTACGAGATGCAATGAGACGCTACACCCCCTCGGACCCTGGATCAGAGATAGGAATCCAGCAGTTAGTGTCTCTCTTTTTAGGGCAGTCTGCCAACGATATCCGAGGAAGCTGCAAAAACTGAGAACAACCGACAGCAGAAATCTAGAGACTCTGTTAGATGAGGCATGGAGAGTGTTTAACAACAGGAAGGATAAGAAAAGGGACAGACGGGCACTGGTGGTAGCAATACATGGGAGGGGGGAAACGAAAGCAGGGAATTTTAGGAAACCATTAGAAAGAGATCAATGTGCATGGTGTAAGCAGAGAGGGCACTGGAAGAATGGGTCCCCAAAAAGACGAAAAGAAAAAATTCAGGCCCATTATAAAGAAGATTGACGGGGACCGGGGGAATCTACCCTAGCGGATCCACTGGTTACCCTAAGGCTAGGGAAAAAGCCACAAGAAATAGAATTTTTGGTGGATACAGGAGCAACGTATTCGGTTTTAAATCAAGCTCAGACCCCTATCGATACTGATTTTATAACAGTAACAGGAGCCACTGGCCAGAGCGAAAAGGCATATTTTCTCAAACCTCTTAAGTTCAAATTGGGAAAACAATTGGGGATACACAAATTTTTATATCTGCCAAATTCGCCGAGACCCCTGTTAGGGCGAGATTTATTAGAGCAATTGGGAGCAGAAATTAAATTCAAAAAAGGGAAAATGGAACTCCGGATAAGAGAAGATCAACTAATTGAAATACAAAGTTTGGCCCTAATAGGAACACCCATTTCTACAGCAGTGCCTGAGGAGATTAAAGCCCAAATTTATCCGGGGGTCTGGGCCTCGGGAGTGCCGGGGAGAGTAAAAAATGCTTCCCCAATAGTGATAAAGCCTCAAAAAGGAGCACGACCGGTGAGAGTTAAACAGTATCCCCTTAGAATAGAGGACAGGGAGGGGATCCGACCAACTATAGATCGGTTTATTGAGTATGGGCTGCTGAAAGAATGTGAATCAGAGTAAAACACTCCAATAGTACCTGTTAAGATGGTAATGTATGGTAGCTAATATGTTAATTAGTTAAGATGGTAATTAGGATGGTAGCTATCGCATAGTGCAGGACCTCAGAGCTATCAACAGAATTGTTGAGGATTTGCATCCGGTAGTAGCAAATCCATACACTCTTCTAACTAAATTGGTACCTGAATTGGCATGGTTTACCGTTTTGAACCTAAAGGATGCCTTTTTCTGCCTGCCTTTGAGCCCAGAGAGCCAGCTTTTATTTGCATTCGAATGGGAAAACCCAGAATCTGGGAGGAAAACACAGCTTACATGGACTGTGCTACCGCAGGGCTTCAAAAATAGCTCGACACTTTTTGGAAATCAGCTAGCTAAAGACTTGGAACAGTGGAAACGCCCGCTTGGGTCAGGAGTGGTTTTGCAGTATGTGGACGATATATTACTCGCCCCTGACACCAGAGAAACATGCATAAAATGGCCTGTGAGCCTGTTAAATTTTCTTGGACTTAATGGCTATACAGTTTCTTCACAGAAAACACAGATAGCCCAGCAGCAAGTGACCTATCTGGGATATGAAATAACCGCAGGCCAACGGACACTGGGGAAGGAGAGGAAAGAGGCCATCTGCCAGACACCTCGACCACAGACGCCTAAGGAACTTCGAACCTTCCTAGGCATGACAGGATGGTGTCGTCTCTGGATATATAACTACGGACTTTTGGTAAAGCCTCTATACGAGTTATTAAAATCTGACTCAAAGAATATTATATGGAATAGGGAGGCAGACAAAGCCTTCCATCAATTAAAAAAGAGGTTAATGGAAGCACCTGGCCTGGGATTACCTGACACTACTAAACCTTTCTGGTTGTTTTCCTATGAAAAGCAAGGAATGGCCTTAGGAGTCCTAGCCCAGAATTTGGGACCCTATCGAAGGGCGGTGGCATACTTCTCCAAAAACAGCTTGACGAAGTAAGTAAAGGGTGGCCTAGCTGTCTCCGAGCGGTGGCAGCAGTGGTAATAAACATCCAAGAGGCCCGTAAGTTCACCCTAGGCCAGAAAATCACAGTTATGGTATCACATACAGTCTCAGCAGTACTGGAAGTAAAAGGGGGGCATTGCCTTTCACTTCAGAGGTTTCTTAAGTACCAGGCTATCCTGATAGAGCAAGATGATGTAAAAATAACGGTAACTAATATTGTCAATCCAGCCTCTTTCCTCAGCGGAACCGAAGGAGAATCAGTGACCCACGACTGCTTGGAAACAATCGAGGCTGTGTACTCCAGCCGACCAGACCTGAAAGAAGAACCATTGGAGGATGCAGAGGATTCCTGGTTCACCGACGGGAGCGGCTTCATTCAACAGGGGATACGCAAAGATGGCTATGCGGTAACCACCACAGAGAAGGTAATAGAATCCAAGGCCCTGGCCCCAAGTACATCAGCCCAAAAGGCTGAGATTATAGCACTAACCCGAGCCCTGGAATTGGCCAAAGGAAAATGGGTAAGTATCTGGACAGAATCTAAATATGCTTTTGGGGTAGTGCATGCTCATGGGGTCGTCTGGAGAGGAAGAGGACTCTTATCTACACAAGGGAAGCACATCAAACATGCTGAAGAAATTCTCAAACTCTTAGATGCAGTATTACTGCCTGCCAAAATGACCTAATGGCTATAAAGTTTCTTCACAGAAAGCACAGATAGCCCAGCAGCAAGTGACCTTTTTCGTTATTATGGGCAATGGTCATGGCAGAACATAGAATATCCCATTGGGGAGCAGAGGCACTTTACAGATACCTGAACAGGCTAATATGTGCTCGAAATCTATACGCCACTGTCAAACAAGTTACTCAGCAGTGTGAGGTATGTTTACAGAACAACCCTGAGACAGGCCCCAGAGTCCAATTTGGCCAGATAGGGAAGGGAAACTATCCGGGACAACAATGGCAAATTGATTTTTCAGAACTACCAAAAAAAGGGGGGTTTCGATACCTATTGGTGTTAACTGATACCTTTTCAGGATGGCCAGAGGCATTTCCCTGTCGAACCAACAAAACAAGAGAAGTGGTCAAAGCATTGTTGCATGAAATTATACCAAGGATCGGGATTACCGCAGTGATTTCCTCGGACCGAGGATCTCATTTCACTGCAAGGGTTGTTTCGAAAGTAAGCAGACTATTGGGTATAGACTGGCAACATCACACCCCATACAACCCACGGTCGAGTGGTCAAGTAGAAAAGAAGAATCACGTGATCAAAACGCAAATTGTGAAACTAGGCCAGGAAGCTAACTTGGCCTGGCCTCAATCACTACCCTTAGCCCTTCTCAGGATAAGAACAAAACCCAGAACCAAAGAAGGTTTGAGCCCCTTTGAAATACTGTATGGAAGATCATATAGTGTACAAGACGGAATATCCACAGAGCTGGGGAATGAAATACTAACAGATTACCAGATAAATTTACAAAAACAGCTCCGAGAGGTAGAAAAACTGGTTCTGGGAACAAGAGCTCGTGGGCTGGATGGACCAGTACACGAGATCGAACCTGGGGACTATGTATATGTTAAGTCTTTTACAGATTCACCACTGAAGCCAAAGGGGGAAGGTCCCTTCCAGGTACTGCTGACCACTCACACGGCCATAAAGATCAAGGAACAAGCCACTTGGATCCATTGGACTCGCGTCAAGAGGGCTCCAGAACCCCAATGGACTTCAACGCAGGCCGAACCCCTGAAACTTCGCCTCCAACGAAAAAATGGACATTAATGACATTAGTAGTCATCAACATGCCAGGACTTTGTGTTTCAGGGGGAGGGACACGGGATCTGAATACATATTCACGAAATCTGGAAACATTGGAAAGGGCTACTAATCTGTCAGACTGTTGGGTATGTACAACCCTACCCAAAGGAGAAATGAAATTGCCTCTATGTGGGGTGGCAGCAAGCAATTGGAACAATGCCAACGGAACCTGGCCTAAATTTTGGGCAAAAGGGGGGGTGAGTCGAATGGGTATTGTGAGTACGATGACAATATCTACACCTTAAGACCCAGATTTGATCTACAACTGTTGAAAGAAGAGTTTGTGGTATTAATTAGCAATTACAATTGTGCATGGGAACACGGGGAATATAGACACAGGGGGCCGGTGAATAAGACAACAACTTGGGGATGGAGCAAGTACTGGATTAATAAGACAACTGTTGATGTGGGAAGTTGGGATCTAACAGGGATAAGGGTACCATATATTGACTTTTGCGACAAAACACAACTAGTTGCATATAAAAGTAGTGGTATTTCCGAAGGAGAAGGATATTCCTGGCAGTATGGACGGTAACAGGCGGGGAAATTTTTAGCTGCGAATTTGATGGCAACTATTGGACCCTGTAAGTTACCTAAAGGGTATTGGTGGTTGTGTGGAGATGGATATAGTAGAAAACAGCTGCCCGGAGGATGGAAGGGAACTTGCACGATAGGCTATCTAACTAGCCAGGATACGGTGTTTAATCAGTCTGAAATCCCTAAGGAATGCTGGAACACATTGGAGGAGAATTCGGGGAGTGGAAAACCCTATAGTGACGAGGGGAACAAGGTTCCACAGCTTTGTAAGATGGTTTATACAGTTCCTGGGCGTCAGTGAATTGGAAAAGGTAATTGTGAACATATCGGCCACTATAGAAGTGCTTGAGAAACCTACATTCGATGCTATAAAAGCACTTCAACAAGTTAACCTCGTTGTTACCTAACTTTGCTTGGCTTAAGCGATTCTTTATACTTCTAATAGCAATACTTATGTTGGAATTTAGTGTGTGCATTAATTAGATGTCTTATGTGTTGTATCAGGGGGCCAAAGACAAATACAATCAATGGAAGAAGCATCAGCTCCGTGCAGGAGTGGAATCTGGGAAGTATTTTAGAAATCAAATGGGGAGAGAGAATGTCTTATAGGTGATTGTAAAAGAATTTACACAGTTGAAAGAAAAGGGGGGACTTGATTCAGAAAACGAACGGTTACAATTTGTTAGTGCTGATGTAATAAAGCCTGGGAAAGAACAAAAGCTCGGAGACAAAGCATTCCAAGATAAAGAAATGGCCTTGTTTATAAGATAGCGGGAGGAGCTGCATGCTAAGGAGGTGCTGAGGAGGAACTTAACTGTCTGGGAAAGGTGTCCATCTGGTCAGGACAGGGGAGGAGATTTTTGATAATGAGTTCTTGGAAATAATTAGAATAGTAACGCCTTTAATTATAACAACCTGACACCATAATGAATATGTATGCTTTTCAATATAAATGGACGCTTGCTTCACAAACTGGTGTACAAGTTTGGCGGAGAAACCCCCCTTGAACCCAGCGCTGCAATAAACATAACTGCTTTATAACTCTCTGCGAGTTGTAATGTTTCTTTCCGCGCGTCACCTTCACCACGGTGCTCGGGGTGCCGCCGGGAGATCAGCCGCGCTTGCAGCGGTACCACCGCGCGCCTCCGAGTGCCGCTGAGCGCTCTCCCGATATCGCCGCTCTTTCACGCCGCTTGTCTGTCTGCAGCCGGGCGCTCTGCTGAGCTTGCCGCACTAATACCGTGCGCCTCCAGGTGCCGCCGAGCGCTCTCCCGGTATAGCCACTCGTTGACAGTGCGTGTCGGGTTGCCGCCAGGCGCTCTCCCGAGATCGACGCGCTCCAACCCAGCGCCGGCGAGAGCCACCGGGAAAACTACAGACTCTTCAGGGCCCTAGGGAACACCACAGGCCCCTACGGAACCCTACACAACCCTCTGGAAACTTATGGAACCCTATAAGCTCCTATCAACCCTGCGGGCACTTACACAACCCTACAGGCCCCTACGGAAATCTATGGGACTCTACGGGCCCCTAGGGAACCCTTCAGATTTCGACGGAACACTACCAGCCCCTCTGGAACCCTACAGAATACTCCAGGACCCGACAGCACTCTACAAGACCCTTAGCAACACAACGGAACCTCACTAAAACCCTATGGGCTCCTACAGAACACTGCAGGTGCCTACGGAACCCTAGAGACCCCTACGGAACCCTACAGACACCTGCGGGCACTTACGGAACCCTGCAGGCCCCTACGGAACCCTACAGGTCCATACAGAACCCCACAGGGCCCTACGGAACTTTACCAGCCACTACGGAACTCTACGGGCCCCTACGGAACCCTGCAGAACCCTCCGGAACCTTACAGAATCCCACAGACTACTACAGACTTCTGCGGGCACTTACACAACCCTACAGTTCCCTACGGAAATCTACGGGACTCTATGGGCCCCTGGGGAACCCTTCAGATTTCGACGGAACCCTATGAGCCCCTCTGGAACCCTACAGAACACTCCAGGACCCGACAGCACTCTACAAGACCCTTAGCAACACAACGGAACCTCACTAAAACCCTATGGGCTCCTACAGAACACTGCAGGCGCCTACGGAACCCTACAGACCCCTACAGAATACTACCAGCCACTACAGAAAAATATGGCCCCCTACGGAACTCTACGGAACCTGGCAGAAACACTGTGGGCCCCTACAGGCCCTTGCGGGCACTTGCAGAACTCTGCAGGAACCCACGGAACTTTATGGAACCCTACCAGCCCCTACGGAAGCCTAAAGATCCTTGCAGGCAGTTACGGAACGGTACAGGGCCCTAGGGAACTTTACCAGCCACTACGGAACTCTACGGGCCCCTACGGAACCCTGCAGAACCCTCCAGAACCTTACAGAATCCCACAGACTCCTACAGACTCCTGCGGGCACTTAAACAACCCTACAGGCCCCTACGGAACACTGCCAGCCCCTATGGAAGGAACCCTACGGGCCCCTACAGAACACTACTGGCTCCTGCGGTACTCCACAGGCCTCTAGGGAACCTACGAAGCTCTATGGAGCCCTATGGATCCTTACGGAACAGTACGGGCCCATTCAGACCTCTGCGGGCACTTATGGAAACCTACAGGACGCTACGGAACTGTACGAGACTCTACAGGCCCCTAGGGAACACCACAGGCCCCTACGGAACCCTACACAACCCTCCGGAAACATATGGCACCCTACAAGCTCCTACCAACCCCTGCGGGCACTTACAAAACCCTACAGGCCCCTACAGAAATCTACGGGACTCTACGGGCCCCTAGGGAACACTTCAGATTTCGACGGAACCCTACGAGCCCCTCTGGAACCCTACAGAATACTCCAGGACCCGACAGCACTCTACAAGACCCTTAGCAACACAACGGAACCTCACTAAAACCCTATGGGCTCCTACAGAATACTGCAGGTGCCTACGGAACCCTACAGACCCCTACGGAACCCTACAGACACCTGCGGGCACTTACAGAACACTGCAGGGCGCTCTCCTGAGCTTGCAGCGGTACCACCGTGCGCCTCCGAGTGCCGCCGAGCGCTCTCCCGGTATCGCCACTCGTTGACCCCGCACGTCGGGGTGCTGCCAGGCGCTCTCCCGATATAGCCGCTCCTTCACCACGGTGCTCGGGGTACCGCCGGGCGCTCTCCTGAGCTCGCAGCGGTACCACCGTGCGCCGGCAAGTGCCAGCGGGAACTCTCGGGATCTCGCCGCGGTACCACAGCGCGCCTCCGAGTGCCGCCGAGCGCTCTCCCGGTATCGCCACTCGTTGACCCCGCACGTCGGGGTGCCGCCAGGCGCTCTCCCGATATCGCCGCTCCTTCACCACGGTGCTCGGGGTGCCGCCGGGCGCTCTCCTGAGCTCGCAGCGGTACCACCGTGCGCCGGCAAGTGCCAGCGGGCACTCTCGGGATCTCGCCGCGGTACCACAGCGCGCCTCCGAGTGCCGCAGAGCGCTCTCCCGATATCGCTGCTCCTTCACCACGGTGCTCGGGGTGCCGCCGGTCGCACTGCCGAGCTCACAGCGGTACCACCGCGTGCCTCCGAGTGCCGCTCAACGCTCTCCCGATATCGCCGCTCCTTTGATTCAGAAAACGAACGGTTACAGTTTGTTAGTGCGGATGTATTACAGTCTGGGAAAGAACAAAAGCTCGGGGCCCCATAATTCCACGATAAAGAAATGGCTTTGTGTATAAGAGAGCGGGAGCAGCTGCATGCTAAGGAGGTGCTGAAAAGGAACCTAACTTTCTGGGAAAGGTGTCCATCTGGTCAGGACAGGGGAGGAGATTTTTGATAATGAGTTCTTGGAAATAATTAGAATAGTAACGCCTTTAATTTTAATAACCTGCCTACCATAATGAATATGTATGCTTTTTACCATAAATGGACGCTTGCTTCACAAACCGGTGTACAAGTTTGTCGGAGAAATCCCCCTTGCACCCAGCGCTGCAATAAACATACCTGCTTTATAACTCTCTGCGAGTTGTAATGTTTGTTTTCGAGCGTCAATTTGGCACCCCAGATGGGACCCCCTCTGTCCGGCTGCGGGACCTGCTGAGGACGGGAGTCCTCTGGGCGCCCCCGAGATTTCTCGGAAGGACTCCCCGACTCATCCAGATCACCGCGGGGACAGACAAGGACCATCTCCTGCGGACCAGGTATGTTTTAGGGTTTCATGGGGGGGACCTGTTAGTCGTGAGGAGACGTCCTACTCGTGGTAAAGATTCGGTGTTCTCGCCCCGGGATATGCTCAAGCTTGGGCTAATGGTGTGGGATCCCTGGGTTTTGGGTTAGTGTGTGGAATTGTAATATTGTTGATTATTTAGTGTATTTGTCATAAGGTATCCCTACCGTGTTATTGTCTGCAATTGTTGTATGAGTGATTGAGACGCGGCACTGCTGCAGAGCGAGTGTGAAGTTCCGATCCGCGGTTCCGTGTTCTCCGCGAGGAGAGCGGCCGGAAACGAACGAAGCGTACAGACGAACGACTGTACAGAAGCATTGTGTGAATCTAATAATGAGAATATTAAGTGGCAGTGTCTTGGACATTCGGATAACTTTTGTGATCCTATTTTTGTCTTAAAGTGCTTTGCTTGTAATACAGAGGTTTGGGTAGATCGGGAGGACGATTTTTGGTGTCCACAGTGTGGTAGCTGGACTGAGTGGGAACAGATCGAGCGGGCGGGAGAGTTGCAACAAATAATCTGTGGAGACATAGCCTACCCCTGGAGATAAAGGTAGCGACAGCGGCAGCGGGGGGGGTAACACCTAAGTGACACACGGAGATCAGGATCGCCTCTGAACTAAGGGGGTAATGGAACATAAAAAGGGCAAAAATCAAGGAAGTGAGATACTGAAAAGTAGTACCCTAGGGTGTATTTTAGCACACTGGAAGGAGATCGGGGGCTCACCAGGTGGCAGCGTGGACAAGAAAACCTTAATTAAATATTGTAATCAAAGGTGGCCCCTTTACAAATTAGATGATCAGGAGAAATGGCCCTGAACGGGACTCTTAATTACAATACTATACTACAATTAATGCTGTTCCTTAGAAGGGAAGGAAAGTGGGATGAAGTCACATATGCGGATATGTTTTTCACCCTTTGGAACCACCCAGAGTACCAACGGGACTGCGGGCTATTACCTCCACAAGACCCGATGGTACTAGCCTTAGAGAAAGAAAGAAGAGGAGAAATGAAAGATAATATAAAAAGATGTTGTTCAGCCTGTAGCATAGGGCAGAGATGCACAAAGCCTGAAAAGATTCGGGATCTTAAAGAAGACTATTTTCTTGACACTTACTTACCACCGGTTAGGGGAATAGAAGACCGTTGGGAGGGGGTAAGGTTTCCTCAAGAAGCTAGAGAAACTGAAGCTGATTCCAAAACGGAATCCAAAACCCCACCTGACAGCCCTGTATCGTCCCGTACTCGGAAAAGGACAGAGCAAGCAGCGATTCAAGCACCCTTAATGGAAGCCAGGGTCCGGACGGACTAGCCGTAATGATAAAAGTCCCTTTTTCCTCATTTGATTTTAAAAACTGCTCACAATATAGCCACGGACCAACTGAAAGTTTCAGGAAGGGACATTAAAGAACACTTCCCTTTGCAGAACCCTCACTAGAACCCAAACAGGAGCATTCACTCAGAGGCGCTAGAAACTTACAGAGATGGGATTATAACAGGGATGGAGAGGGCTATCCCGAAAGCCATTAACTGGTCAATGCTGTATGCTGTAAGACGAGGGCCGAAGGAGAGTCCCTCGGAGTTTCTAGATAAATTACGAGATGCAATGAGACGCTACACCCCCTCGGACCCTGGATCAGAGATAGGAATCCAGCAGTTAGTGTCTCTCTTTTTAGGGCAGTCTGCCAACGATATCCGAGGAAGCTGCAAAAACTGAGAACAACCGACAGCAGAAATCTAGAGACTCTGTTAGATGAGGCATGGAGAGTGTTTAACAACAGGAAGGATAAGAAAAGGGACAGACGGGCACTGGTGGTAGCAATACATGGGAGGGGGGAAACGAAAGCAGGGAATTTTAGGAAACCATTAGAAAGAGATCAATGTGCATGGTGTAAGCAGAGAGGGCACTGGAAGAATGGGTCCCCAAAAAGACGAAAAGAAAAAATTCAGGCCCATTATAAAGAAGATTGACGGGGACCGGGGGAATCTACCCTAGCGGATCCACTGGTTACCCTAAGGCTAGGGAAAAAGCCACAAGAAATAGAATTTTTGGTGGATACAGGAGCAACGTATTCGGTTTTAAATCAAGCTCAGACCCCTATCGATACTGATTTTATAACAGTAACAGGAGCCACTGGCCAGAGCGAAAAGGCATATTTTCTCAAACCTCTTAAGTTCAAATTGGGAAAACAATTGGGGATACACAAATTTTTATATCTGCCAAATTCGCCGAGACCCCTGTTAGGGCGAGATTTATTAGAGCAATTGGGAGCAGAAATTAAATTCAAAAAAGGGAAAATGGAACTCCGGATAAGAGAAGATCAACTAATTGAAATACAAAGTTTGGCCCTAATAGGAACACCCATTTCTACAGCAGTGCCTGAGGAGATTAAAGCCCAAATTTATCCGGGGGTCTGGGCCTCGGGAGTGCCGGGGAGAGTAAAAAATGCTTCCCCAATAGTGATAAAGCCTCAAAAAGGAGCACGACCGGTGAGAGTTAAACAGTATCCCCTTAGAATAGAGGACAGGGAGGGGATCCGACCAACTATAGATCGGTTTATTGAGTATGGGCTGCTGAAAGAATGTGAATCAGAGTAAAACACTCCAATAGTACCTGTTAAGATGGTAATGTATGGTAGCTAATATGTTAATTAGTTAAGATGGTAATTAGGATGGTAGCTATCGCATAGTGCAGGACCTCAGAGCTATCAACAGAATTGTTGAGGATTTGCATCCGGTAGTAGCAAATCCATACACTCTTCTAACTAAATTGGTACCTGAATTGGCATGGTTTACCGTTTTGAACCTAAAGGATGCCTTTTTCTGCCTGCCTTTGAGCCCAGAGAGCCAGCTTTTATTTGCATTCGAATGGGAAAACCCAGAATCTGGGAGGAAAACACAGCTTACATGGACTGTGCTACCGCAGGGCTTCAAAAATAGCTCGACACTTTTTGGAAATCAGCTAGCTAAAGACTTGGAACAGTGGAAACGCCCGCTTGGGTCAGGAGTGGTTTTGCAGTATGTGGACGATATATTACTCGCCCCTGACACCAGAGAAACATGCATAAAATGGCCTGTGAGCCTGTTAAATTTTCTTGGACTTAATGGCTATACAGTTTCTTCACAGAAAACACAGATAGCCCAGCAGCAAGTGACCTATCTGGGATATGAAATAACCGCAGGCCAACGGACACTGGGGAAGGAGAGGAAAGAGGCCATCTGCCAGACACCTCGACCACAGACGCCTAAGGAACTTCGAACCTTCCTAGGCATGACAGGATGGTGTCGTCTCTGGATATATAACTACGGACTTTTGGTAAAGCCTCTATACGAGTTATTAAAATCTGACTCAAAGAATATTATATGGAATAGGGAGGCAGACAAAGCCTTCCATCAATTAAAAAAGAGGTTAATGGAAGCACCTGGCCTGGGATTACCTGACACTACTAAACCTTTCTGGTTGTTTTCCTATGAAAAGCAAGGAATGGCCTTAGGAGTCCTAGCCCAGAATTTGGGACCCTATCGAAGGGCGGTGGCATACTTCTCCAAAAACAGCTTGACGAAGTAAGTAAAGGGTGGCCTAGCTGTCTCCGAGCGGTGGCAGCAGTGGTAATAAACATCCAAGAGGCCCGTAAGTTCACCCTAGGCCAGAAAATCACAGTTATGGTATCACATACAGTCTCAGCAGTACTGGAAGTAAAAGGGGGGCATTGCCTTTCACTTCAGAGGTTTCTTAAGTACCAGGCTATCCTGATAGAGCAAGATGATGTAAAAATAACGGTAACTAATATTGTCAATCCAGCCTCTTTCCTCAGCGGAACCGAAGGAGAATCAGTGACCCACGACTGCTTGGAAACAATCGAGGCTGTGTACTCCAGCCGACCAGACCTGAAAGAAGAACCATTGGAGGATGCAGAGGATTCCTGGTTCACCGACGGGAGCGGCTTCATTCAACAGGGGATACGCAAAGATGGCTATGCGGTAACCACCACAGAGAAGGTAATAGAATCCAAGGCCCTGGCCCCAAGTACATCAGCCCAAAAGGCTGAGATTATAGCACTAACCCGAGCCCTGGAATTGGCCAAAGGAAAATGGGTAAGTATCTGGACAGAATCTAAATATGCTTTTGGGGTAGTGCATGCTCATGGGGTCGTCTGGAGAGGAAGAGGACTCTTATCTACACAAGGGAAGCACATCAAACATGCTGAAGAAATTCTCAAACTCTTAGATGCAGTATTACTGCCTGCCAAAATGACCTAATGGCTATAAAGTTTCTTCACAGAAAGCACAGATAGCCCAGCAGCAAGTGACCTTTTTCGTTATTATGGGCAATGGTCATGGCAGAACATAGAATATCCCATTGGGGAGCAGAGGCACTTTACAGATACCTGAACAGGCTAATATGTGCTCGAAATCTATACGCCACTGTCAAACAAGTTACTCAGCAGTGTGAGGTATGTTTACAGAACAACCCTGAGACAGGCCCCAGAGTCCAATTTGGCCAGATAGGGAAGGGAAACTATCCGGGACAACAATGGCAAATTGATTTTTCAGAACTACCAAAAAAAGGGGGGTTTCGATACCTATTGGTGTTAACTGATACCTTTTCAGGATGGCCAGAGGCATTTCCCTGTCGAACCAACAAAACAAGAGAAGTGGTCAAAGCATTGTTGCATGAAATTATACCAAGGATCGGGATTACCGCAGTGATTTCCTCGGACCGAGGATCTCATTTCACTGCAAGGGTTGTTTCGAAAGTAAGCAGACTATTGGGTATAGACTGGCAACATCACACCCCATACAACCCACGGTCGAGTGGTCAAGTAGAAAAGAAGAATCACGTGATCAAAACGCAAATTGTGAAACTAGGCCAGGAAGCTAACTTGGCCTGGCCTCAATCACTACCCTTAGCCCTTCTCAGGATAAGAACAAAACCCAGAACCAAAGAAGGTTTGAGCCCCTTTGAAATACTGTATGGAAGATCATATAGTGTACAAGACGGAATATCCACAGAGCTGGGGAATGAAATACTAACAGATTACCAGATAAATTTACAAAAACAGCTCCGAGAGGTAGAAAAACTGGTTCTGGGAACAAGAGCTCGTGGGCTGGATGGACCAGTACACGAGATCGAACCTGGGGACTATGTATATGTTAAGTCTTTTACAGATTCACCACTGAAGCCAAAGGGGGAAGGTCCCTTCCAGGTACTGCTGACCACTCACACGGCCATAAAGATCAAGGAACAAGCCACTTGGATCCATTGGACTCGCGTCAAGAGGGCTCCAGAACCCCAATGGACTTCAACGCAGGCCGAACCCCTGAAACTTCGCCTCCAACGAAAAAATGGACATTAATGACATTAGTAGTCATCAACATGCCAGGACTTTGTGTTTCAGGGGGAGGGACACGGGATCTGAATACATATTCACGAAATCTGGAAACATTGGAAAGGGCTACTAATCTGTCAGACTGTTGGGTATGTACAACCCTACCCAAAGGAGAAATGAAATTGCCTCTATGTGGGGTGGCAGCAAGCAATTGGAACAATGCCAACGGAACCTGGCCTAAATTTTGGGCAAAAGGGGGGGTGAGTCGAATGGGTATTGTGAGTACGATGACAATATCTACACCTTAAGACCCAGATTTGATCTACAACTGTTGAAAGAAGAGTTTGTGGTATTAATTAGCAATTACAATTGTGCATGGGAACACGGGGAATATAGACACAGGGGGCCGGTGAATAAGACAACAACTTGGGGATGGAGCAAGTACTGGATTAATAAGACAACTGTTGATGTGGGAAGTTGGGATCTAACAGGGATAAGGGTACCATATATTGACTTTTGCGACAAAACACAACTAGTTGCATATAAAAGTAGTGGTATTTCCGAAGGAGAAGGATATTCCTGGCAGTATGGACGGTAACAGGCGGGGAAATTTTTAGCTGCGAATTTGATGGCAACTATTGGACCCTGTAAGTTACCTAAAGGGTATTGGTGGTTGTGTGGAGATGGATATAGTAGAAAACAGCTGCCCGGAGGATGGAAGGGAACTTGCACGATAGGCTATCTAACTAGCCAGGATACGGTGTTTAATCAGTCTGAAATCCCTAAGGAATGCTGGAACACATTGGAGGAGAATTCGGGGAGTGGAAAACCCTATAGTGACGAGGGGAACAAGGTTCCACAGCTTTGTAAGATGGTTTATACAGTTCCTGGGCGTCAGTGAATTGGAAAAGGTAATTGTGAACATATCGGCCACTATAGAAGTGCTTGAGAAACCTACATTCGATGCTATAAAAGCACTTCAACAAGTTAACCTCGTTGTTACCTAACTTTGCTTGGCTTAAGCGATTCTTTATACTTCTAATAGCAATACTTATGTTGGAATTTAGTGTGTGCATTAATTAGATGTCTTATGTGTTGTATCAGGGGGCCAAAGACAAATACAATCAATGGAAGAAGCATCAGCTCCGTGCAGGAGTGGAATCTGGGAAGTATTTTAGAAATCAAATGGGGAGAGAGAATGTCTTATAGGTGATTGTAAAAGAATTTACACAGTTGAAAGAAAAGGGGGGACTTGATTCAGAAAACGAACGGTTACAATTTGTTAGTGCTGATGTAATAAAGCCTGGGAAAGAACAAAAGCTCGGAGACAAAGCATTCCAAGATAAAGAAATGGCCTTGTTTATAAGATAGCGGGAGGAGCTGCATGCTAAGGAGGTGCTGAGGAGGAACTTAACTGTCTGGGAAAGGTGTCCATCTGGTCAGGACAGGGGAGGAGATTTTTGATAATGAGTTCTTGGAAATAATTAGAATAGTAACGCCTTTAATTATAACAACCTGACACCATAATGAATATGTATGCTTTTCAATATAAATGGACGCTTGCTTCACAAACTGGTGTACAAGTTTGGCGGAGAAACCCCCCTTGAACCCAGCGCTGCAATAAACATAACTGCTTTATAACTCTCTGCGAGTTGTAATGTTTCTTTCCGCGCGTCACCTTCACCACGGTGCTCGGGGTGCCGCCGGGAGATCAGCCGCGCTTGCAGCGGTACCACCGCGCGCCTCCGAGTGCCGCTGAGCGCTCTCCCGATATCGCCGCTCTTTCACGCCGCTTGTCTGTCTGCAGCCGGGCGCTCTGCTGAGCTTGCCGCACTAATACCGTGCGCCTCCAGGTGCCGCCGAGCGCTCTCCCGGTATAGCCACTCGTTGACAGTGCGTGTCGGGTTGCCGCCAGGCGCTCTCCCGAGATCGACGCGCTCCAACCCAGCGCCGGCGAGAGCCACCGGGAAAACTACAGACTCTTCAGGGCCCTAGGGAACACCACAGGCCCCTACGGAACCCTACACAACCCTCTGGAAACTTATGGAACCCTATAAGCTCCTATCAACCCTGCGGGCACTTACACAACCCTACAGGCCCCTACGGAAATCTATGGGACTCTACGGGCCCCTAGGGAACCCTTCAGATTTCGACGGAACACTACCAGACCCTCTGGAACCCTACAGAATACTCCAGGACCCGACAGCACTCTACAAGACCCTTAGCAACACAACGGAACCTCACTAAAACCCTATGGGCTCCTACAGAACACTGCAGGTGCCTACGGAACCCTAGAGACCCCTACGGAACCCTACAGACACCTGCGGGCACTTACGGAACCCTGCAGGCCCCTACGGAACCCTACAGGTCCATACAGAACCCCACAGGGCCCTACGGAACTTTACCAGCCACTACGGAACTCTACGGGCCCCTACGGAACCCTGCAGAACCCTCCGGAACCTTACAGAATCCCACAGACTACTACAGACTTCTGCGGGCACTTACACAACCCTACAGTTCCCTACGGAAATCTACGGGACTCTATGGGCCCCTGGGGAACCCTTCAGATTTCGACGGAACCCTATGAGCCCCTCTGGAACCCTACAGAACACTCCAGGACCCGACAGCACTCTACAAGACCCTTAGCAACACAACGGAACCTCACTAAAACCCTATGGGCTCCTACAGAACACTGCAGGCGCCTACGGAACCCTACAGACCCCTACAGAATACTACCAGCCACTACAGAAAAATATGGCCCCCTACGGAACTCTACGGAACCTGGCAGAAACACTGTGGGCCCCTACAGGCCCTTGCGGGCACTTGCAGAACTCTGCAGGAACCCACGGAACTTTATGGAACCCTACCAGCCCCTACGGAAGCCTAAAGATCCTTGCAGGCAGTTACGGAACGGTACAGGGCCCTAGGGAACTTTACCAGCCACTACGGAACTCTACGGGCCCCTACGGAACCCTGCAGAACCCTCCAGAACCTTACAGAATCCCACAGACTCCTACAGACTCCTGCGGGCACTTAAACAACCCTACAGGCCCCTACGGAACACTGCCAGCCCCTATGGAAGGAACCCTACGGGCCCCTACAGAACACTACTGGCTCCTGCGGTACTCCACAGGCCTCTAGGGAACCTACGAAGCTCTATGGAGCCCTATGGATCCTTACGGAACAGTACGGGCCCATTCAGACCTCTGCGGGCACTTATGGAAACCTACAGGACGCTACGGAACTGTACGAGACTCTACAGGCCCCTAGGGAACACCACAGGCCCCTACGGAACCCTACACAACCCTCCGGAAACATATGGCACCCTACAAGCTCCTACCAACCCCTGCGGGCACTTACAAAACCCTACAGGCCCCTACAGAAATCTACGGGACTCTACGGGCCCCTAGGGAACACTTCAGATTTCGACGGAACCCTACGAGCCCCTCTGGAACCCTACAGAATACTCCAGGACCCGACAGCACTCTACAAGACCCTTAGCAACACAACGGAACCTCACTAAAACCCTATGGGCTCCTACAGAATACTGCAGGTGCCTACGGAACCCTACAGACCCCTACGGAACCCTACAGACACCTGCGGGCACTTACAGAACACTGCAGGGCGCTCTCCTGAGCTTGCAGCGGTACCACCGTGCGCCTCCGAGTGCCGCCGAGCGCTCTCCCGGTATCGCCACTCGTTGACCCCGCACGTCGGGGTGCTGCCAGGCGCTCTCCCGATATAGCCGCTCCTTCACCACGGTGCTCGGGGTACCGCCGGGCGCTCTCCTGAGCTCGCAGCGGTACCACCGTGCGCCGGCAAGTGCCAGCGGGAACTCTCGGGATCTCGCCGCGGTACCACAGCGCGCCTCCGAGTGCCGCCGAGCGCTCTCCCGGTATCGCCACTCGTTGACCCCGCACGTCGGGGTGCCGCCAGGCGCTCTCCCGATATCGCCGCTCCTTCACCACGGTGCTCGGGGTGCCGCCGGGCGCTCTCCTGAGCTCGCAGCGGTACCACCGTGCGCCGGCAAGTGCCAGCGGGCACTCTCGGGATCTCGCCGCGGTACCACAGCGCGCCTCCGAGTGCCGCAGAGCGCTCTCCCGATATCGCTGCTCCTTCACCACGGTGCTCGGGGTGCCGCCGGTCGCACTGCCGAGCTCACAGCGGTACCACCGCGTGCCTCCGAGTGCCGCTCAACGCTCTCCCGATATCGCCGCTCCTTTGATTCAGAAAACGAACGGTTACAGTTTGTTAGTGCGGATGTATTACAGTCTGGGAAAGAACAAAAGCTCGGGGCCCCATAATTCCACGATAAAGAAATGGCTTTGTGTATAAGAGAGCGGGAGCAGCTGCATGCTAAGGAGGTGCTGAAAAGGAACCTAACTTTCTGGGAAAGGTGTCCATCTGGTCAGGACAGGGGAGGAGATTTTTGATAATGAGTTCTTGGAAATAATTAGAATAGTAACGCCTTTAATTTTAATAACCTGCCTACCATAATGAATATGTATGCTTTTTACCATAAATGGACACTTGCTTCACAAACCGGTGTACAAGTTTGTCGGAGAAATCCCCCTTGCACCCAGCGCTGCAATAAACATACCTGCTTTATAACTCTCTGCGAGTTGTAATGTTTGTTTTCGAGCGTCAATTTGGCACCCCAGATGGGACCCCCTCTGTCCGGCTGCGGGACCTGCTGAGGACGGGAGTCCTCTGGGCGCCCCCGAGATTTCTCGGAAGGACTCCCCGACTCATCCAGATCACCGCGGGGACAGACAAGGACCATCTCCTGCGGACCAGGTATGTTTTAGGGTTTCATGGGGGGGACCTGTTAGTCGTGAGGAGACGTCCTACTCGTGGTAAAGATTCGGTGTTCTCGCCCCGGGGTATGCTCAAGCTTGGGCTAATGGTGTGGGATCCCTGGGTTTTGGGTTAGTGTGTGGAATTGTAATATTGTTGATTATTTAGTGTATTTGTCATAAGGTATCCCTACCGTGTTATTGTCTGCAATTGTTGTATGAGTGATTGAGACGCGGCACTGCTGCAGAGCGAGTGTGAAGTTCCGATCCGCGGTTCCGTGTTCTCCGCGAGGAGAGCGGCCGGAAACGAACGAAGCGTACAGACGAACGACTGTACAGAAGCATTGTGTGAATCTAATAATGAGAATATTAAGTGGCAGTGTCTTGGACATTCGGATAACTTTTGTGATCCTATTTTTGTCTTAAAGTGCTTTGCTTGTAATACAGAGGTTTGGGTAGATCGGGAGGACGATTTTTGGTGTCCACAGTGTGGTAGCTGGACTGAGTGGGAACAGATCGAGCGGGCGGGAGAGTTGCAACAAATAATCTGTGGAGACATAGCCTACCCCTGGAGATAAAGGTAGCGACAGCGGCAGCGGGGGGGGTAACACCTAAGTGACACACGGAGATCAGGATCGCCTCTGAACTAAGGGGGTAATGGAACATAAAAAGGGCAAAAATCAAGGAAGTGAGATACTGAAAAGTAGTACCCTAGGGTGTATTTTAGCACACTGGAAGGAGATCGGGGGCTCACCAGGTGGCAGCGTGGACAAGAAAACCTTAATTAAATATTGTAATCAAAGGTGGCCCCTTTACAAATTAGATGATCAGGAGAAATGGCCCTGAACGGGACTCTTAATTACAATACTATACTACAATTAATGCTGTTCCTTAGAAGGGAAGGAAAGTGGGATGAAGTCACATATGCGGATATGTTTTTCACCCTTTGGAACCACCCAGAGTACCAACGGGACTGCGGGCTATTACCTCCACAAGACCCGATGGTACTAGCCTTAGAGAAAGAAAGAAGAGGAGAAATGAAAGATAATATAAAAAGATGTTGTTCAGCCTGTAGCATAGGGCAGAGATGCACAAAGCCTGAAAAGATTCGGGATCTTAAAGAAGACTATTTTCTTGACACTTACTTACCACCGGTTAGGGGAATAGAAGACCGTTGGGAGGGGGTAAGGTTTCCTCAAGAAGCTAGAGAAACTGAAGCTGATTCCAAAACGGAATCCAAAACCCCACCTGACAGCCCTGTATCGTCCCGTACTCGGAAAAGGACAGAGCAAGCAGCGATTCAAGCACCCTTAATGGAAGCCAGGGTCCGGACGGACTAGCCGTAATGATAAAAGTCCCTTTTTCCTCATTTGATTTTAAAAACTGCTCACAATATAGCCACGGACCAACTGAAAGTTTCAGGAAGGGACATTAAAGAACACTTCCCTTTGCAGAACCCTCACTAGAACCCAAACAGGAGCATTCACTCAGAGGCGCTAGAAACTTACAGAGATGGGATTATAACAGGGATGGAGAGGGCTATCCCGAAAGCCATTAACTGGTCAATGCTGTATGCTGTAAGACGAGGGCCGAAGGAGAGTCCCTCGGAGTTTCTAGATAAATTACGAGATGCAATGAGACGCTACACCCCCTCGGACCCTGGATCAGAGATAGGAATCCAGCAGTTAGTGTCTCTCTTTTTAGGGCAGTCTGCCAACGATATCCGAGGAAGCTGCAAAAACTGAGAACAACCGACAGCAGAAATCTAGAGACTCTGTTAGATGAGGCATGGAGAGTGTTTAACAACAGGAAGGATAAGAAAAGGGACAGACGGGCACTGGTGGTAGCAATACATGGGAGGGGGGAAACGAAAGCAGGGAATTTTAGGAAACCATTAGAAAGAGATCAATGTGCATGGTGTAAGCAGAGAGGGCACTGGAAGAATGGGTCCCCAAAAAGACGAAAAGAAAAAATTCAGGCCCATTATAAAGAAGATTGACGGGGACCGGGGGAATCTACCCTAGCGGATCCACTGGTTACCCTAAGGCTAGGGAAAAAGCCACAAGAAATAGAATTTTTGGTGGATACAGGAGCAACGTATTCGGTTTTAAATCAAGCTCAGACCCCTATCGATACTGATTTTATAACAGTAACAGGAGCCACTGGCCGGAGCGAAAAGGCATATTTTCTCAAACCTCTTAAGTTCAAATTGGGAAAACAATTGGGGATACACAAATTTTTATATCTGCCAAATTCGCCGAGACCCCTGTTAGGGCGAGATTTATTAGAGCAATTGGGAGCAGAAATTAAATTCAAAAAAGGGAAAATGGAACTCCGGATAAGAGAAGATCAACTAATTGAAATACAAAGTTTGGCCCTAATAGGAACACCCATTTCTACAGCAGTGCCTGAGGAGATTAAAGCCCAAATTTATCCGGGGGTCTGGGCCTCGGGAGTGCCGGGGAGAGTAAAAAATGCTTCCCCAATAGTGATAAAGCCTCAAAAAGGAGCACGACCGGTGAGAGTTAAACAGTATCCCCTTAGAATAGAGGACAGGGAGGGGATCCGACCAACTATAGATCGGTTTATTGAGTATGGGCTGCTGAAAGAATGTGAATCAGAGTAAAACACTCCAATAGTACCTGTTAAGATGGTAATGTATGGTAGCTAATATGTTAATTAGTTAAGATGGTAATTAGGATGGTAGCTATCGCATAGTGCAGGACCTCAGAGCTATCAACAGAATTGTTGAGGATTTGCATCCGGTAGTAGCAAATCCATACACTCTTCTAACTAAATTGGTACCTGAATTGGCATGGTTTACCGTTTTGAACCTAAAGGATGCCTTTTTCTGCCTGCCTTTGAGCCCAGAGAGCCAGCTTTTATTTGCATTCGAATGGGAAAACCCAGAATCTGGGAGGAAAACACAGCTTACATGGACTGTGCTACCGCAGGGCTTCAAAAATAGCTCGACACTTTTTGGAAATCAGCTAGCTAAAGACTTGGAACAGTGGAAACGCCCGCTTGGGTCAGGAGTGGTTTTGCAGTATGTGGACGATATATTACTCGCCCCTGACACCAGAGAAACATGCATAAAATGGCCTGTGAGCCTGTTAAATTTTCTTGGACTTAATGGCTATACAGTTTCTTCACAGAAAACACAGATAGCCCAGCAGCAAGTGACCTATCTGGGATATGAAATAACCGCAGGCCAACGGACACTGGGGAAGGAGAGGAAAGAGGCCATCTGCCAGACACCTCGACCACAGACGCCTAAGGAACTTCGAACCTTCCTAGGCATGACAGGATGGTGTCGTCTCTGGATATATAACTACGGACTTTTGGTAAAGCCTCTATACGAGTTATTAAAATCTGACTCAAAGAATATTATATGGAATAGGGAGGCAGACAAAGCCTTCCATCAATTAAAAAAGAGGTTAATGGAAGCACCTGGCCTGGGATTACCTGACACTACTAAACCTTTCTGGTTGTTTTCCTATGAAAAGCAAGGAATGGCCTTAGGAGTCCTAGCCCAGAATTTGGGACCCTATCGAAGGGCGGTGGCATACTTCTCCAAAAACAGCTTGACGAAGTAAGTAAAGGGTGGCCTAGCTGTCTCCGAGCGGTGGCAGCAGTGGTAATAAACATCCAAGAGGCCCGTAAGTTCACCCTAGGCCAGAAAATCACAGTTATGGTATCACATACAGTCTCAGCAGTACTGGAAGTAAAAGGGGGGCATTGCCTTTCACTTCAGAGGTTTCTTAAGTACCAGGCTATCCTGATAGAGCAAGATGATGTAAAAATAACGGTAACTAATATTGTCAATCCAGCCTCTTTCCTCAGCGGAACCGAAGGAGAATCAGTGACCCACGACTGCTTGGAAACAATCGAGGCTGTGTACTCCAGCCGACCAGACCTGAAAGAAGAACCATTGGAGGATGCAGAGGATTCCTGGTTCACCGACGGGAGCGGCTTCATTCAACAGGGGATACGCAAAGATGGCTATGCGGTAACCACCACAGAGAAGGTAATAGAATCCAAGGCCCTGGCCCCAAGTACATCAGCCCAAAAGGCTGAGATTATAGCACTAACCCGAGCCCTGGAATTGGCCAAAGGAAAATGGGTAAGTATCTGGACAGAATCTAAATATGCTTTTGGGGTAGTGCATGCTCATGGGGTCGTCTGGAGAGGAAGAGGACTCTTATCTACACAAGGGAAGCACATCAAACATGCTGAAGAAATTCTCAAACTCTTAGATGCAGTATTACTGCCTGCCAAAATGACCTAATGGCTATAAAGTTTCTTCACAGAAAGCACAGATAGCCCAGCAGCAAGTGACCTTTTTCGTTATTATGGGCAATGGTCATGGCAGAACATAGAATATCCCATTGGGGAGCAGAGGCACTTTACAGATACCTGAACAGGCTAATATGTGCTCGAAATCTATACGCCACTGTCAAACAAGTTACTCAGCAGTGTGAGGTATGTTTACAGAACAACCCTGAGACAGGCCCCAGAGTCCAATTTGGCCAGATAGGGAAGGGAAACTATCCGGGACAACAATGGCAAATTGATTTTTCAGAACTACCAAAAAAAGGGGGGTTTCGATACCTATTGGTGTTAACTGATACCTTTTCAGGATGGCCAGAGGCATTTCCCTGTCGAACCAACAAAACAAGAGAAGTGGTCAAAGCATTGTTGCATGAAATTATACCAAGGATCGGGATTACCGCAGTGATTTCCTCGGACCGAGGATCTCATTTCACTGCAAGGGTTGTTTCGAAAGTAAGCAGACTATTGGGTATAGACTGGCAACATCACACCCCATACAACCCACGGTCGAGTGGTCAAGTAGAAAAGAAGAATCACGTGATCAAAACGCAAATTGTGAAACTAGGCCAGGAAGCTAACTTGGCCTGGCCTCAATCACTACCCTTAGCCCTTCTCAGGATAAGAACAAAACCCAGAACCAAAGAAGGTTTGAGCCCCTTTGAAATACTGTATGGAAGATCATATAGTGTACAAGACGGAATATCCACAGAGCTGGGGAATGAAATACTAACAGATTACCAGATAAATTTACAAAAACAGCTCCGAGAGGTAGAAAAACTGGTTCTGGGAACAAGAGCTCGTGGGCTGGATGGACCAGTACACGAGATCGAACCTGGGGACTATGTATATGTTAAGTCTTTTACAGATTCACCACTGAAGCCAAAGGGGGAAGGTCCCTTCCAGGTACTGCTGACCACTCACACGGCCATAAAGATCAAGGAACAAGCCACTTGGATCCATTGGACTCGCGTCAAGAGGGCTCCAGAACCCCAATGGACTTCAACGCAGGCCGAACCCCTGAAACTTCGCCTCCAACGAAAAAATGGACATTAATGACATTAGTAGTCATCAACATGCCAGGACTTTGTGTTTCAGGGGGAGGGACACGGGATCTGAATACATATTCACGAAATCTGGAAACATTGGAAAGGGCTACTAATCTGTCAGACTGTTGGGTATGTACAACCCTACCCAAAGGAGAAATGAAATTGCCTCTATGTGGGGTGGCAGCAAGCAATTGGAACAATGCCAACGGAACCTGGCCTAAATTTTGGGCAAAAGGGGGGGTGAGTCGAATGGGTATTGTGAGTACGATGACAATATCTACACCTTAAGACCCAGATTTGATCTACAACTGTTGAAAGAAGAGTTTGTGGTATTAATTAGCAATTACAATTGTGCATGGGAACACGGGGAATATAGACACAGGGGGCCGGTGAATAAGACAACAACTTGGGGATGGAGCAAGTACTGGATTAATAAGACAACTGTTGATGTGGGAAGTTGGGATCTAACAGGGATAAGGGTACCATATATTGACTTTTGCGACAAAACACAACTAGTTGCATATAAAAGTAGTGGTATTTCCGAAGGAGAAGGATATTCCTGGCAGTATGGACGGTAACAGGCGGGGAAATTTTTAGCTGCGAATTTGATGGCAACTATTGGACCCTGTAAGTTACCTAAAGGGTATTGGTGGTTGTGTGGAGATGGATATAGTAGAAAACAGCTGCCCGGAGGATGGAAGGGAACTTGCACGATAGGCTATCTAACTAGCCAGGATACGGTGTTTAATCAGTCTGAAATCCCTAAGGAATGCTGGAACACATTGGAGGAGAATTCGGGGAGTGGAAAACCCTATAGTGACGAGGGGAACAAGGTTCCACAGCTTTGTAAGATGGTTTATACAGTTCCTGGGCGTCAGTGAATTGGAAAAGGTAATTGTGAACATATCGGCCACTATAGAAGTGCTTGAGAAACCTACATTCGATGCTATAAAAGCACTTCAACAAGTTAACCTCGTTGTTACCTAACTTTGCTTGGCTTAAGCGATTCTTTATACTTCTAATAGCAATACTTATGTTGGAATTTAGTGTGTGCATTAATTAGATGTCTTATGTGTTGTATCAGGGGGCCAAAGACAAATACAATCAATGGAAGAAGCATCAGCTCCGTGCAGGAGTGGAATCTGGGAAGTATTTTAGAAATCAAATGGGGAGAGAGAATGTCTTATAGGTGATTGTAAAAGAATTTACACAGTTGAAAGAAAAGGGGGGACTTGATTCAGAAAACGAACGGTTACAATTTGTTAGTGCTGATGTAATAAAGCCTGGGAAAGAACAAAAGCTCGGAGACAAAGCATTCCAAGATAAAGAAATGGCCTTGTTTATAAGATAGCGGGAGGAGCTGCATGCTAAGGAGGTGCTGAGGAGGAACTTAACTGTCTGGGAAAGGTGTCCATCTGGTCAGGACAGGGGAGGAGATTTTTGATAATGAGTTCTTGGAAATAATTAGAATAGTAACGCCTTTAATTATAACAACCTGACACCATAATGAATATGTATGCTTTTCAATATAAATGGACGCTTGCTTCACAAACTGGTGTACAAGTTTGGCGGAGAAACCCCCCTTGAACCCAGCGCTGCAATAAACATAACTGCTTTATAACTCTCTGCGAGTTGTAATGTTTCTTTCCGCGCGTCACCTTCACCACGGTGCTCGGGGTGCCGCCGGGAGATCAGCCGCGCTTGCAGCGGTACCACCGCGCGCCTCCGAGTGCCGCTGAGCGCTCTCCCGATATCGCCGCTCTTTCACGCCGCTTGTCTGTCTGCAGCCGGGCGCTCTGCTGAGCTTGCCGCACTAATACCGTGCGCCTCCAGGTGCCGCCGAGCGCTCTCCCGGTATAGCCACTCGTTGACAGTGCGTGTCGGGTTGCCGCCAGGCGCTCTCCCGAGATCGACGCGCTCCAACCCAGCGCCGGCGAGAGCCACCGGGAAAACTACAGACTCTTCAGGGCCCTAGGGAACACCACAGGCCCCTACGGAACCCTACACAACCCTCTGGAAACTTATGGAACCCTATAAGCTCCTATCAACCCTGCGGGCACTTACACAACCCTACAGGCCCCTACGGAAATCTATGGGACTCTACGGGCCCCTAGGGAACCCTTCAGATTTCGACGGAACACTACCAGCCCCTCTGGAACCCTACAGAATACTCCAGGACCCGACAGCACTCTACAAGACCCTTAGCAACACAACGGAACCTCACTAAAACCCTATGGGCTCCTACAGAACACTGCAGGTGCCTACGGAACCCTAGAGACCCCTACGGAACCCTACAGACACCTGCGGGCACTTACGGAACCCTGCAGGCCCCTACGGAACCCTACAGGTCCATACAGAACCCCACAGGGCCCTACGGAACTTTACCAGCCACTACGGAACTCTACGGGCCCCTACGGAACCCTGCAGAACCCTCCGGAACCTTACAGAATCCCACAGACTACTACAGACTTCTGCGGGCACTTACACAACCCTACAGTTCCCTACGGAAATCTACGGGACTCTATGGGCCCCTGGGGAACCCTTCAGATTTCGACGGAACCCTATGAGCCCCTCTGGAACCCTACAGAACACTCCAGGACCCGACAGCACTCTACAAGACCCTTAGCAACACAACGGAACCTCACTAAAACCCTATGGGCTCCTACAGAACACTGCAGGCGCCTACGGAACCCTACAGACCCCTACAGAATACTACCAGCCACTACAGAAAAATATGGCCCCCTACGGAACTCTACGGAACCTGGCAGAAACACTGTGGGCCCCTACAGGCCCTTGCGGGCACTTGCAGAACTCTGCAGGAACCCACGGAACTTTATGGAACCCTACCAGCCCCTACGGAAGCCTAAAGATCCTTGCAGGCAGTTACGGAACGGTACAGGGCCCTAGGGAACTTTACCAGCCACTACGGAACTCTACGGGCCCCTACGGAACCCTGCAGAACCCTCCAGAACCTTACAGAATCCCACAGACTCCTACAGACTCCTGCGGGCACTTAAACAACCCTACAGGCCCCTACGGAACACTGCCAGCCCCTATGGAAGGAACCCTACGGGCCCCTACAGAACACTACTGGCTCCTGCGGTACTCCACAGGCCTCTAGGGAACCTACGAAGCTCTATGGAGCCCTATGGATCCTTACGGAACAGTACGGGCCCATTCAGACCTCTGCGGGCACTTATGGAAACCTACAGGACGCTACGGAACTGTACGAGACTCTACAGGCCCCTAGGGAACACCACAGGCCCCTACGGAACCCTACACAACCCTCCGGAAACATATGGCACCCTACAAGCTCCTACCAACCCCTGCGGGCACTTACAAAACCCTACAGGCCCCTACAGAAATCTACGGGACTCTACGGGCCCCTAGGGAACACTTCAGATTTCGACGGAACCCTACGAGCCCCTCTGGAACCCTACAGAATACTCCAGGACCCGACAGCACTCTACAAGACCCTTAGCAACACAACGGAACCTCACTAAAACCCTATGGGCTCCTACAGAACACTGCAGGTGCCTACGGAACCCTACAGACCCCTACGGAACCCTACAGACACCTGCGGGCACTTACAGAACACTGCAGGGCGCTCTCCTGAGCTTGCAGCGGTACCACCGTGCGCCTCCGAGTGCCGCCGAGCGCTCTCCCGGTATCGCCACTCGTTGACCCCGCACGTCGGGGTGCTGCCAGGCGCTCTCCCGATATAGCCGCTCCTTCACCACGGTGCTCGGGGTACCGCCGGGCGCTCTCCTGAGCTCGCAGCGGTACCACCGTGCGCCGGCAAGTGCCAGCGGGAACTCTCGGGATCTCGCCGCGGTACCACAGCGCGCCTCCGAGTGCCGCCGAGCGCTCTCCCGGTATCGCCACTCGTTGACCCCGCACGTCGGGGTGCCGCCAGGCGCTCTCCCGATATCGCCGCTCCTTCACCACGGTGCTCGGGGTGCCGCCGGGCGCTCTCCTGAGCTCGCAGCGGTACCACCGTGCGCCGGCAAGTGCCAGCGGGCACTCTCGGGATCTCGCCGCGGTACCACAGCGCGCCTCCGAGTGCCGCAGAGCGCTCTCCCGATATCGCTGCTCCTTCACCACGGTGCTCGGGGTGCCGCCGGTCGCACTGCCGAGCTCACAGCGGTACCACCGCGTGCCTCCGAGTGCCGCTCAACGCTCTCCCGATATCGCCGCTCCTTTGATTCAGAAAACGAACGGTTACAGTTTGTTAGTGCGGATGTATTACAGTCTGGGAAAGAACAAAAGCTCGGGGCCCCATAATTCCACGATAAAGAAATGGCTTTGTGTATAAGAGAGCGGGAGCAGCTGCATGCTAAGGAGGTGCTGAAAAGGAACCTAACTTTCTGGGAAAGGTGTCCATCTGGTCAGGACAGGGGAGGAGATTTTTGATAATGAGTTCTTGGAAATAATTAGAATAGTAACGCCTTTAATTTTAATAACCTGCCTACCATAATGAATATGTATGCTTTTTACCATAAATGGACGCTTGCTTCACAAACCGGTGTACAAGTTTGTCGGAGAAATCCCCCTTGCACCCAGCGCTGCAATAAACATACCTGCTTTATAACTCTCTGCGAGTTGTAATGTTTGTTTTCGAGCGTCAATTTGGCACCCCAGATGGGACCCCCTCTGTCCGGCTGCGGGACCTGCTGAGGACGGGAGTCCTCTGGGCGCCCCCGAGATTTCTCGGAAGGACTCCCCGACTCATCCAGATCACCGCGGGGACAGACAAGGACCATCTCCTGCGGACCAGGTATGTTTTAGGGTTTCATGGGGGGGACCTGTTAGTCGTGAGGAGACGTCCTACTCGTGGTAAAGATTCGGTGTTCTCGCCCCGGGATATGCTCAAGCTTGGGCTAATGGTGTGGGATCCCTGGGTTTTGGGTTAGTGTGTGGAATTGTAATATTGTTGATTATTTAGTGTATTTGTCATAAGGTATCCCTACCGTGTTATTGTCTGCAATTGTTGTATGAGTGATTGAGACGCGGCACTGCTGCAGAGCGAGTGTGAAGTTCCGATCCGCGGTTCCGTGTTCTCCGCGAGGAGAGCGGCCGGAAACGAACGAAGCGTACAGACGAACGACTGTACAGAAGCATTGTGTGAATCTAATAATGAGAATATTAAGTGGCAGTGTCTTGGACATTCGGATAACTTTTGTGATCCTATTTTTGTCTTAAAGTGCTTTGCTTGTAATACAGAGGTTTGGGTAGATCGGGAGGACGATTTTTGGTGTCCACAGTGTGGTAGCTGGACTGAGTGGGAACAGATCGAGCGGGCGGGAGAGTTGCAACAAATAATCTGTGGAGACATAGCCTACCCCTGGAGATAAAGGTAGCGACAGCGGCAGCGGGGGGGGTAACACCTAAGTGACACACGGAGATCAGGATCGCCTCTGAACTAAGGGGGTAATGGAACATAAAAAGGGCAAAAATCAAGGAAGTGAGATACTGAAAAGTAGTACCCTAGGGTGTATTTTAGCACACTGGAAGGAGATCGGGGGCTCACCAGGTGGCAGCGTGGACAAGAAAACCTTAATTAAATATTGTAATCAAAGGTGGCCCCTTTACAAATTAGATGATCAGGAGAAATGGCCCTGAACGGGACTCTTAATTACAATACTATACTACAATTAATGCTGTTCCTTAGAAGGGAAGGAAAGTGGGATGAAGTCACATATGCGGATATGTTTTTCACCCTTTGGAACCACCCAGAGTACCAACGGGACTGCGGGCTATTACCTCCACAAGACCCGATGGTACTAGCCTTAGAGAAAGAAAGAAGAGGAGAAATGAAAGATAATATAAAAAGATGTTGTTCAGCCTGTAGCATAGGGCAGAGATGCACAAAGCCTGAAAAGATTCGGGATCTTAAAGAAGACTATTTTCTTGACACTTACTTACCACCGGTTAGGGGAATAGAAGACCGTTGGGAGGGGGTAAGGTTTCCTCAAGAAGCTAGAGAAACTGAAGCTGATTCCAAAACGGAATCCAAAACCCCACCTGACAGCCCTGTATCGTCCCGTACTCGGAAAAGGACAGAGCAAGCAGCGATTCAAGCACCCTTAATGGAAGCCAGGGTCCGGACGGACTAGCCGTAATGATAAAAGTCCCTTTTTCCTCATTTGATTTTAAAAACTGCTCACAATATAGCCACGGACCAACTGAAAGTTTCAGGAAGGGACATTAAAGAACACTTCCCTTTGCAGAACCCTCACTAGAACCCAAACAGGAGCATTCACTCAGAGGCGCTAGAAACTTACAGAGATGGGATTATAACAGGGATGGAGAGGGCTATCCCGAAAGCCATTAACTGGTCAATGCTGTATGCTGTAAGACGAGGGCCGAAGGAGAGTCCCTCGGAGTTTCTAGATAAATTACGAGATGCAATGAGACGCTACACCCCCTCGGACCCTGGATCAGAGATAGGAATCCAGCAGTTAGTGTCTCTCTTTTTAGGGCAGTCTGCCAACGATATCCGAGGAAGCTGCAAAAACTGAGAACAACCGACAGCAGAAATCTAGAGACTCTGTTAGATGAGGCATGGAGAGTGTTTAACAACAGGAAGGATAAGAAAAGGGACAGACGGGCACTGGTGGTAGCAATACATGGGAGGGGGGAAACGAAAGCAGGGAATTTTAGGAAACCATTAGAAAGAGATCAATGTGCATGGTGTAAGCAGAGAGGGCACTGGAAGAATGGGTCCCCAAAAAGACGAAAAGAAAAAATTCAGGCCCATTATAAAGAAGATTGACGGGGACCGGGGGAATCTACCCTAGCGGATCCACTGGTTACCCTAAGGCTAGGGAAAAAGCCACAAGAAATAGAATTTTTGGTGGATACAGGAGCAACGTATTCGGTTTTAAATCAAGCTCAGACCCCTATCGATACTGATTTTATAACAGTAACAGGAGCCACTGGCCGGAGCGAAAAGGCATATTTTCTCAAACCTCTTAAGTTCAAATTGGGAAAACAATTGGGGATACACAAATTTTTATATCTGCCAAATTCGCCGAGACCCCTGTTAGGGCGAGATTTATTAGAGCAATTGGGAGCAGAAATTAAATTCAAAAAAGGGAAAATGGAACTCCGGATAAGAGAAGATCAACTAATTGAAATACAAAGTTTGGCCCTAATAGGAACACCCATTTCTACAGCAGTGCCTGAGGAGATTAAAGCCCAAATTTATCCGGGGGTCTGGGCCTCGGGAGTGCCGGGGAGAGTAAAAAATGCTTCCCCAATAGTGATAAAGCCTCAAAAAGGAGCACGACCGGTGAGAGTTAAACAGTATCCCCTTAGAATAGAGGACAGGGAGGGGATCCGACCAACTATAGATCGGTTTATTGAGTATGGGCTGCTGAAAGAATGTGAATCAGAGTAAAACACTCCAATAGTACCTGTTAAGATGGTAATGTATGGTAGCTAATATGTTAATTAGTTAAGATGGTAATTAGGATGGTAGCTATCGCATAGTGCAGGACCTCAGAGCTATCAACAGAATTGTTGAGGATTTGCATCCGGTAGTAGCAAATCCATACACTCTTCTAACTAAATTGGTACCTGAATTGGCATGGTTTACCGTTTTGAACCTAAAGGATGCCTTTTTCTGCCTGCCTTTGAGCCCAGAGAGCCAGCTTTTATTTGCATTCGAATGGGAAAACCCAGAATCTGGGAGGAAAACACAGCTTACATGGACTGTGCTACCGCAGGGCTTCAAAAATAGCTCGACACTTTTTGGAAATCAGCTAGCTAAAGACTTGGAACAGTGGAAACGCCCGCTTGGGTCAGGAGTGGTTTTGCAGTATGTGGACGATATATTACTCGCCCCTGACACCAGAGAAACATGCATAAAATGGCCTGTGAGCCTGTTAAATTTTCTTGGACTTAATGGCTATACAGTTTCTTCACAGAAAACACAGATAGCCCAGCAGCAAGTGACCTATCTGGGATATGAAATAACCGCAGGCCAACGGACACTGGGGAAGGAGAGGAAAGAGGCCATCTGCCAGACACCTCGACCACAGACGCCTAAGGAACTTCGAACCTTCCTAGGCATGACAGGATGGTGTCGTCTCTGGATATATAACTACGGACTTTTGGTAAAGCCTCTATACGAGTTATTAAAATCTGACTCAAAGAATATTATATGGAATAGGGAGGCAGACAAAGCCTTCCATCAATTAAAAAAGAGGTTAATGGAAGCACCTGGCCTGGGATTACCTGACACTACTAAACCTTTCTGGTTGTTTTCCTATGAAAAGCAAGGAATGGCCTTAGGAGTCCTAGCCCAGAATTTGGGACCCTATCGAAGGGCGGTGGCATACTTCTCCAAAAACAGCTTGACGAAGTAAGTAAAGGGTGGCCTAGCTGTCTCCGAGCGGTGGCAGCAGTGGTAATAAACATCCAAGAGGCCCGTAAGTTCACCCTAGGCCAGAAAATCACAGTTATGGTATCACATACAGTCTCAGCAGTACTGGAAGTAAAAGGGGGGCATTGCCTTTCACTTCAGAGGTTTCTTAAGTACCAGGCTATCCTGATAGAGCAAGATGATGTAAAAATAACGGTAACTAATATTGTCAATCCAGCCTCTTTCCTCAGCGGAACCGAAGGAGAATCAGTGACCCACGACTGCTTGGAAACAATCGAGGCTGTGTACTCCAGCCGACCAGACCTGAAAGAAGAACCATTGGAGGATGCAGAGGATTCCTGGTTCACCGACGGGAGCGGCTTCATTCAACAGGGGATACGCAAAGATGGCTATGCGGTAACCACCACAGAGAAGGTAATAGAATCCAAGGCCCTGGCCCCAAGTACATCAGCCCAAAAGGCTGAGATTATAGCACTAACCCGAGCCCTGGAATTGGCCAAAGGAAAATGGGTAAGTATCTGGACAGAATCTAAATATGCTTTTGGGGTAGTGCATGCTCATGGGGTCGTCTGGAGAGGAAGAGGACTCTTATCTACACAAGGGAAGCACATCAAACATGCTGAAGAAATTCTCAAACTCTTAGATGCAGTATTACTGCCTGCCAAAGTGACCTAATGGCTATAAAGTTTCTTCACAGAAAGCACAGATAGCCCAGCAGCAAGTGACCTTTTTCGTTATTATGGGCAATGGTCATGGCAGAACATAGAATATCCCATTGGGGAGCAGAGGCACTTTACAGATACCTGAACAGGCTAATATGTGCTCGAAATCTATACGCCACTGTCAAACAAGTTACTCAGCAGTGTGAGGTATGTTTACAGAACAACCCTGAGACAGGCCCCAGAGTCCAATTTGGCCAGATAGGGAAGGGAAACTATCCGGGACAACAATGGCAAATTGATTTTTCAGAACTACCAAAAAAAGGGGGGTTTCGATACCTATTGGTGTTAACTGATACCTTTTCAGGATGGCCAGAGGCATTTCCCTGTCGAACCAACAAAACAAGAGAAGTGGTCAAAGCATTGTTGCATGAAATTATACCAAGGATCGGGATTACCGCAGTGATTTCCTCGGACCGAGGATCTCATTTCACTGCAAGGGTTGTTTCGAAAGTAAGCAGACTATTGGGTATAGACTGGCAACATCACACCCCATACAACCCACGGTCGAGTGGTCAAGTAGAAAAGAAGAATCACGTGATCAAAACGCAAATTGTGAAACTAGGCCAGGAAGCTAACTTGGCCTGGCCTCAATCACTACCCTTAGCCCTTCTCAGGATAAGAACAAAACCCAGAACCAAAGAAGGTTTGAGCCCCTTTGAAATACTGTATGGAAGATCATATAGTGTACAAGACGGAATATCCACAGAGCTGGGGAATGAAATACTAACAGATTACCAGATAAATTTACAAAAACAGCTCCGAGAGGTAGAAAAACTGGTTCTGGGAACAAGAGCTCGTGGGCTGGATGGACCAGTACACGAGATCGAACCTGGGGACTATGTATATGTTAAGTCTTTTACAGATTCACCACTGAAGCCAAAGGGGGAAGGTCCCTTCCAGGTACTGCTGACCACTCACACGGCCATAAAGATCAAGGAACAAGCCACTTGGATCCATTGGACTCGCGTCAAGAGGGCTCCAGAACCCCAATGGACTTCAACGCAGGCCGAACCCCTGAAACTTCGCCTCCAACGAAAAAATGGACATTAATGACATTAGTAGTCATCAACATGCCAGGACTTTGTGTTTCAGGGGGAGGGACACGGGATCTGAATACATATTCACGAAATCTGGAAACATTGGAAAGGGCTACTAATCTGTCAGACTGTTGGGTATGTACAACCCTACCCAAAGGATAAATGAAATTGCCTCTATGTGGGGTGGCAGCAAGCAATTGGAACAATGCCAACGGAACCTGGCCTAAATTTTGGGCAAAAGGGGGGGGTGAGTCGAATGGGTATTGTGAGTACGATGATAATATCTACCCCTTAGGACCCAGATTTGATCTACAACTGTTGAAAGAAGAGTTTGTGGTATTAATTAGCAATAACAATTGTGCATGGGAACACGGGGAATATAGACACAGAGGGCCGGTGAATAAGACAACAACTTGGGGATGGAGCAAGTACTGGATTAATAAGACAACTGTTGATGTGGGAAGTTGGGATCTAACAGGGATAAAGGTAACGTATATTGACTTTTGAGACAAAACACAACTAGTTGCATATAAAAGTAGTGGTATTTCCGAAGGAGCAGGATATTCCTGGGAGTATGGATGGTACCAGGCGGGGAAATTTTTAGGTGCGAATTTGATGGCAACTATTGGACCCTGTAAGTTACCTAAAGGGTATTGGTGGTTGTGTGGAGACGGATATAGTAGAAAACAGCTGCCCGGAGGATGGAAGGGAACTTGCACGATAGGCTATCTAACTAGCCAGGATACGGTGTTTAATCAGTCTGAAATCCCCTCAGGAATGCTGAGAACACCTTGGAGGAGAATTCGGGGAGTGGAAAACCCTATAGTGACGAGGGGAAAAAGGTTCCACAGCTTTGTAAGATGGTTTATACCGTTCCTGGGCGTTAGTGAATTGGAAAAGGCAATTGTGAACATATCAGCCACTATAGAAGTGCTCGAGAAAAATACAATGGATGCTATACAAGCACTTCAACAAGAAGTCCAGTCATTAACAAATGTGGTGGGACAAAACAGAATGGCATTATACTTATTAACCTGGAAAGAATGAGGATTATGTGCAGTGATTAATCAAAGCTGTTGTTCATATGTGAACCAGAATGGGAGAGTAGAGAAAGACTTACAAAATCTCATAGTTAAAATTCAGATTTTGCATTTGACTGCGCAAGATGACACCACATTCGGGTTTTCTGATCTTTGGGAAAAGTTAACCTCGTGGTTACCTAACTTTGCTTGGCTTAAGCGACTGTTAATTCTTCTAATAGCAATACTTATGTTAGGAAATTTAGTGTGTGTATTAATTAGATGTCTTATGTGTTGTACCGGGGGGCCAAAGACGAATACATTCAATGGAAGAAGCATCAGCTCCGTGAACGAGTGGAATCTGGGAAGTATTTTAGAAATCAGATGAGGAGAGAGAATATGTTATAGGTGATTGTAAAAGAATTTACAAAGTTGAAAGAAAAGGGGGACTTGATTCAGAAAACGAACAGTTACAGGTTGTTAGTACGGTACAGGTTGTTAGTGCGGATGTATTACAGTCTGGGAAAGAACAAAATCTCGGGGCCCCAGCATTCCAAGATAAAAAATGGCCTTGTGTATAAGATAGCGGGAGCAGCTGCATGCTAAGGAGGTGCTGAGAAGGAACCTAACTGTCTGGGAAAGGTGTCCATATGGTCAGGACAGGGGAGGAGATTTTTGATAATGAGTTCTTGGAAATAATTAGAATAGTAACGCCTTTAATTATAACAACCTGACCACCATAATGAATATGTATGCTTTTCACCATAAATGGACGCTTGCTTCACAAACCGGTGTACAAGTTTGTCGGACAAATCACCCTTGCACCCAGCGCTGCAATAAACATACCTGCTTTATAACTCTCTGCGAGTTGTAATATGTGTTTCCGCGCATCACCTTCACCACGGTGCTCGGGGTGCCGCCGGGAGATCAGCCGCGCTCGCAGCGGTACCATCGCGCTCCTCCGAGTGCCGATGAGCGCTCTCCCGATATCGCCGCTCTTTCACCCCGCTTGTCTGGGTGCCACCGGGCACTTTCGGTATCTCGCAGCGGTACCATCGCGCTCCTCCTAGTGCCGCTGAGCGTTCTCCCGTATCGCCGCGCCGTCACCCCGGCTTTCTGAGTGCCGCCGAGCGCTCTCCCGGTATTGACACTCGTTGACCCTGCGCGTCCGGTTGCAGCCAGGCGCTCTCCCGAGCTCGACGCGCTACAACCCAGCGCCGGCGAGTGCCACCGGGAATTCTACAGACTCTGCAGGGCCCTAGGGAAAACCACAGACCCCTACGGAACCCTAAAAAAACCTCCGGAAACTTATGGCAACCTACAAGCTCCTACCAAACCCTGCGGGCACTTATACAACCCTACAGGCCCCTACGGAAATCTACGGGACTCTATGGGCCCCTAGGGAACCCTATAGATTTCGATGGAACCCTACGAGCCCCTCTGGAACCCTACAGAATACTCCAGGACCCGACAGCACTCTACAAGACCCTTAGCAACACAACGGAACCTCACTAAAACCCTATGGGCTCCTACAGAATACTGCAGGTGCCTACGGAACCCGTACAGACACCTACGGGCACGTACAGAACACTGCAGGCCCCTACGGAACCCTACAGGTCCATACAGAACCCCACAGGGCCCTACGGAACTTTACAAGCCACTACGGAACTCTACGGGCCCCTACGGAACCCTGCAGAACCCTCCGGAACCTTACAGAATCCCACAGACTCCTACAGACTTCTGCGGGCACTTACACAACCCTACAGGCCCCTACGGAACACTGCCAGCCCCTATGGAAGGAACCCTACGGGCCCCTACAGAACACTACTGGCTCCTGCGGTACTCCACAGGCCTCTAGGGAATCTACGAAGCTCTACGGAGCCCTATGGATCCTTACGGAACAGTACGGGCCCATTCAGACCTCTGCGGGCACTTATGGAAACCTACAGGACCCTACGGAACTGTACGAGACTCTACAGGCCCCTAGGGAACACCACAGGCCCCTACGGAACCGTACGAGACTCTACAGGCCCCTAGGGAACACCACAGGCCCCTACGGAACCCTACACAACCCTCTGGAAACTTATGGAACCCTACAAGCTCCTACCAACCCCTGCGAGCACTTACACAACCCTACAGGTCCCTACGGCAATCTATGGGACTCTATGGGCCCCTAGGGAACCCTACAGATTTCGACGGAACACTACGAGCCCCTCTGAAACCCTACAGAATACTCCAGGACCCGACAGCACTCTACAAGACCCTTAGCAACACAACGGAACCTCACTAAAACCCTATGGGCTCCTACAGAACACTGCAGGTGCCTACGGAAACCTACAGACCCCTACGGAACCCTACAGACACCTGCGGGCACTTACAGAACACTGCAGGCCCCTACGGAACCCTACAGGTCCATACAGAACCCCACAGTGCCCCACGGAACTTTATGGAACCCTACCAGCCCCTACGGAAGCCTAAAGACCCTTGCAGGCAGTTACGGTACGGTACAGGGCCCTAGGGAACTTTACCAGCCACTACAGAACTCTACGGGCCCCTACGGAACCCTGCAGAACCCTGCAGAAACTTACAGAATCCCACGGATTCCTACAGACTCCTGCGGGCACTTACTCAACCCTAGAGGACCCTACGGAACACTGCCAGCTCCTATGGAAGGAACCCTACGGGCCCCTACAGAACACTACTGGCTCCTGCGGTACTCCAGAGGCCTCTAGGGAACCTACGAAGCTCTACGGAACCCTATGGATCCTTACGGAACAGTACGGGCCCCTTTAGACCTCTGCGGGCGCTTATGGAAACCTACAGGACCCTACGGAACTGTACGAGACTCTACAGGCCCCTACGGAACCCTACACAACCCTCCGGAAACATATGGCACCCTACAAGCTCCTACCAACCCCTGCGGGCACTTACACAACCCTACAGGCCCCTATGGAAATCTACGGGACTCTACGGGCCCCTAGGGAACCCTACAGATTTCGACGGAAATCTACCAGCCCCTCTGGAACCCTACAGAATACTCCAGGACCCGACAGCACTCTACAAGACCCTTAGCAACACAACGGAACCTCACTAAAACCCTATGGGCTCCTACAGAATACTGCAGGTGCCTACGGAACCCTACAGACATCTACGGGCACGTACAGAACACTGCAGGCCCCTACGGAACCCTACAGGTCCATACAGAACCCCACAGGGCCCTACGGAACTTTACCAGCCACTACGGAACTCTACGGGCCCCTACGGAACCCTGCAGAACCCTGCAGAACCTTACAGAATCCCACAGACTCCTACAGACTTCTGCGGGCACTTACACAACCCTACAGGCCCCTACGGAACACTGCCAGCCCCTATGGAAGGAACCCTACGGGCCCCTACAGAACACTACTGGCTCCTGCGGTACTCCACAGGCCTCTAGGGAATCTACGAAGCTCTACGGAGCCCTATGGATCCTTACGGAACACTACGGGCCCATTCAGACCTCTGCGGGCACTTATGGAAACCTACAGGACCCTACGGAACTGTACGAGACTCTACAGGCCCCTAGGGAACACCACAGGCCCCTACGGAACCGTACGAGACTCTACAGGCCCCTAGGGAACACCACAGGCCCCTACGGAACCCTACACAACCCTCTGGAAACTTATGGAACCCTACAAGCTCCTACCAACCCCTGCGAGCACTTACACAACCCTACAGGTCCCTACGGCAATCTACGGGACTCTATGGGCCCCTAGGGAACCCTACAGATTTCGACGGAACACTACGAGCCCCTCTGAAACCCTACAGAATACTCCAGGACCCGACAGCACTCTACAAGACCCTTAGCAACACAACGGAACCTCACTAAAACCCTATGGGCTCCTACAGAACACTGCAGGTGCCTACGGAAACCTACAGACCCCTACGGAACCCTACAGACACCTGCGGGCACTTACAGAACACTGCAGGCCCCTACGGAACCCTACAGGTCCATACAGAACCCCACAGTGCCCCACGGAACTTTATGGAACCCTACCAGCCCCTACGGAAGCCTAAAGACCCTTGCAGGCAGTTACGGAACGGTACAGGGCCCTAGGGAACTTTACCAGCCACTACGGAACTCTACGGGCCCCTACGGAACCCTGCAGAACCCTCCAGAACCTTACAGAATCCCACAGACTCCTACAGACTTCTGCGGGCACTTACACAACCCTACAGGTCCCTACGGCAATCTACGGGACTCTACGGGCCCCTAGGGAACCCTTCAGATTTCGATGGAACCCTATGAGGCCCTCTGGAACCCTACGGAATACTCCAGGACCCGACAGCACTCTACAAGACCCTTAGCAACACAACGGAACCTCACTAAAACCCTAAGGGCTCCTACAGAATACTGCAGGTGCCTACGGAACCCGTACAGACACCTACGGGCACTTACAGAACACTGCAGGCCCCTACAGAACCCTACAGGTCCATACAGAACCCCACAGGGCCCTAGGGAACTTTACCAGCCACTACGGAACTCTACGGGCCCCTACGGAACCCTGCAGAACCCTCCGGAACCTTACAGAATCCCACAGACTCCTACAGACTTCTGCGGGCACTTACACAACCCTACAGGTCCCTACGGGACTCTATGGGCCCCTAGGGAACCCTATAGATTTCGATGGAACCCTACGAGCCCCTCTGGAACCCTACAGAATACTCCAGGACCCGACAGCACTCTACAAGACCCTTAGCAACACAACGGAACCTCACTAAAACCCTATGGGCTCCTACAGAACACTGTAGGCGCCTACGGAACCCTACAGACCCCTACAGAATACTACCAGCCACTACAGAAAAATATGGCCCCTACGGAACTCTACGGAACCTGGCAGAAACACTGTGGGCCCCTACAGGCCCTTGCGGGCACTTGCAGAACTCTGCAGGAACCCACGGAACTTTATGGAACCCTACCAGCCCCTACGGAAGCCTAAAGACCCTTGCAGGCAGTTACGGAACGGTACAGGGCCCTAGGGAACTTTACCAGCCACTACGGAACTCTACGGGCCCCTACGGAACCCTGCAGAACCCTGCAGAACCTTACAGAATCCCACGGATTCCTACAGACTCCTGCGGGCACTTACTCAACCCTAGAGGACCCTACGGAACACTGCCAGCTCCTATGGAAGGAACCCTACGGGCCCCTACAGAACACTACTGGCTCCTGCGGTACTCCAGAGGCCTCTAGGGAACCTACGAAGCTCTACGGAACCCTATGGATCCTTACGGAACAGTACGGGCCCCTTTAGACCTCTGCGGGCGCTTATGGAAACCTACAGGACCCTACGGAACTGTACGAGACTCTACAGGCCCCTACGGAACCCTACACAACCCTCCGGAAACATATGGCACCCTACAAGCTCCTACCAACCCCTGCGGGCACTTACACAACCCTACAGGCCCCTACGGAAATCTACGGGACTCTACGGGCCCCTAGGGAACCCTACAGATTTCGACGGAAATCTACCAGCCCCTCTGGAACCCTACAGAATACTCCAGGACCCGACAGCACTCTACAAGACCCTTAGCAACACAACGGAACCTCACTAAAACCCTATGGGCTCCTACAGAATACTGCAGGTGCCTACGGAACCCTACAGACATCTACGGGCACGTACAGAACACTGCAGGCCCCTACGGAACCCTACAGGTCCATACAGAACCCCACAGGGCCCTACGGAACTTTACCAGCCACTACGGAACTCTACGGGCCCCTACGGAACCCTGCAGAACCCTCTGGAACCTTACAGAATCCCACAGACTCCTACAGACTTCTGCGGGCACTTACACAACCCTACAGGCCCCTACGGAACACTGCCAGCCCCTATGGAAGGAACCCTACGGGCCCCTACAGAACACTACTGGCTCCTGCGGTACTCCACAGGCCTCTAGGGAATCTACGAAGCTCTACGGAGCCCTATGGATCCTTACGGAACACTACGGGCCCATTCAGACCTCTGCGGGCACTTATGGAAACCTACAGGACCCTACGGAACTGTACGAGACTCTACAGGCCCCTAGGGAACACCACAGGCCCCTACGGAACCGTACGAGACTCTACAGGCCCCTAGGGAACACCACAGGCCCCTACGGAACCCTACACAACCCTCTGGAAACTTATGGAACCCTACAAGCTCCTACCAACCCCTGCGAGCACTTACACAACCCTACAGGTCCCTACGGCAATCTACGGGACTCTATGGGCCCCTAGGGAACCCTACAGATTTCGACGGAACACTACGAGCCCCTCTGAAACCCTACAGAATACTCCAGGACCCGACAGCACTCTACAAGACCCTTAGCAACACAACGGAACCTCACTAAAACCCTATGGGCTCCTACAGAACACTGCAGGTGCCTACGGAAACCTACAGACCCCTACGGAACCCTACAGACACCTGCGGGCACTTACAGAACACTGCAGGCCCCTACGGAACCCTACACGTCCATACAGAACCCCACAGTGCCCCACGGAACTTTATGGAACCCTACCAGCCCCTACGGAAGCCTAAAGACCCTTGCAGGCAGTTACGGAACGGTACAGGGCCCTAGGGAACTTTACCAGCCACTACGGAACTCTACGGGCCCCTACGGAACCCTGCAGAACCCTCCAGAACCTTACAGAATCCCACAGACTCCTACAGACTTCTGCGGGCACTTACACAACCCTACAGGTCCCTACGGAAATCTACGGGACTCTACGGGCCCCTAGGGAACCCTACAGATTTCGATGGAACCCTATGAGGCCCTCTGGAACCCTACGGAATACTCCTGGACCCGACAGCACTCTACAAGACCCTTAGCAACACAACGGAACCTCACTAAAACCCTAAGGGCTCCTACAGAATACTGCAGGTGCCTACGGAACCCGTACAGACACCTACGGGCACTTACAGAACACTGCAGGCCCCTACGGAACCCTACAGGTCCATACAGAACCCCACAGGGCCCTACGGAACTTTACCAGCCACTACGGAACTCTACGGGCCCCTACGGAACCCTGCAGAACCCTCCGGAACCTTACAGAATCCCACAGACTCCTACAGACTTCTGCGGGCACTTACACAACCCTACAGGTCCCTACGGGACTCTATGGGCCCCTAGGGAACCCTATAGATTTCGATGGAACCCTACGAGCCCCTCTGGAACCCTAAAGAATACTCCAGGACCCGACAGCACTCTACAAGACCCTTAGCAACACAACGGAACCTCACTAAAACCCTATGGGCTCCTACAGAACACTGTAGGCGCCTACGGAACCCTACAGACCCCTACAGAATACTACCAGCCACTACAGAAAAATATGGCCCCTACGGAACTCTACAGAACCTGGCAGAAACACTGTGGGCCCCTACAGGCCCTTGCGGCACTTGCAGAACTCTGCAGGAACCCACGGAACTTTATGGAACCCTACCAGCCCCTACGGAAGCCTAAAGACCCTTGCAGGCAGTTACGGAACGGTACAGGGCCCTAGGGAACTTTACCAGCCACTACGGAACTCTACGGGCCCCTACGGAACCCTGCAGAACCCTGCAGAAACTTACAGAATCCCACGGATTCCTACAGACTCCTGCGGGCACTTACTCAACCCTAGAGGACCCTACGGAACACTGCCAGCTCCTATGGAAGGAACCCTACGGGCCCCTACAGAACACTACTGGCTCCTGCGGTACTCCAGAGGCCTCTAGGGAACCTACGAAGCTCTACGGAACCCTATGGATCCTTACGGAACAGTACGGGCCCCTTTAGACCTCTGCGGGCGCTTATGGAAACCTACAGGACCCTACGGAACTGTACGAGACTCTACAGGCCCCTACGGAACCCTACACAACCCTCCGGAAACATATGGCACCCTACAAGCTCCTACCAACCCCTGCGGGCACTTACACAACCCTACAGGCCCCTACGGAAATCTACGGGACTCTACGGGCCCCTAGGGAACCCTTCAGATTTCGACGGAAATCTACGAGCCCCTCTGGAACCCTACAGAATACTCCAGGACCCGACAGCACTCTACAAGACCCTTAGCAACACAACGGAACCTCACTAAAACCCTATGGGCTCCTACAGAACACTGCAGGTGCCTACGGAACCCTACAGACAACTACGGGCACTTACAGAACACTGCAGGCCCCTACGGAACCGTACAGGTCCATACAGAACCCCACAGGGCCCTACGGAACTTTACCAGCCACTACGGAACTCTACGGGCCCCTACGGAACCCTGCAGAACCCTCCGGAACCTTACAGAATCCCACAGACTCCTACAGACTTCTGCGGGCACTTACACAACCCTACAGGTCCCTACGGGACTCTATGGGCCCCTAGGGAACCCTATAGATTTCGATGGAACCCTACGAGCCCCTCTAGAACCCTACGGAATACTCCAGGACCCGACAGCACTCTACAAGACCCTTAGCAACACAACGGAACCTCACTAAAACCCTATGGGCTCCTACAGAACACTGTAGGCGCCTACGGAACCCTACAGACCCCTACAGAATACTACCAGCCACTACAGAAAAATATGGCCCCCTACGGAACTCTACGGAACCTGGCAGAAACACTGTGGGCCCCTACAGGCCCTTGCGGGCACTTGCAGAACTCTGCAGGAACCCACGGAACTTTATGGAACCCTACCAGCCCCTACGGAAGCCTAAAGACCCTTGCAGGCAGTTACGGAACGGTACAGGGCCCTAGGGAACTTTACCAGCCACTACGGAACTCTACGGGCCCCTACGGAACCCTGCAGAACCCTGCAGAACCTTACAGAATCCCACGGATTCCTACAGACTCCTGCGGGCACTTACTCAACCCTAGAGGACCCTACGGAACACTGCCAGCTCCTATGGAAGGAACCCTACGGGCCCCTACAGAACACTACTGGCTCCTGCGGTACTCCAGAGGCCTCTAGGGAACCTACGAAGCTCTACGGAACCCTATGGATCCTTACGGAACAGTACGGGCCCCTTTAGACCTCTGCGGGCGCTTATGGAAACCTACAGGACCCTACGGAACTGTACGAGACTCTACAGGCCCCTACGGAACCCTACACAACCCTCCGGAAACATATGGCACCCTACAAGCTCCTACCAACCCCTGCGGGCACTTACACAACCCTACAGGCCCCTACGGAAATCTACGGGACTCTATGGGGCCCTAGGGAACCCTTCAGATTTCGATGGAACCCTATGAGGCCCTCTGGAACCCTACAGAATACTCCAGGACCCGACAGCACTCTACAAGACCCTTAGCAACACAACGGAACCTCACTAAAACCCTATGGGCTCCTACAGAATACTGCAGGTGCCTACGGAACCCGTACAGACACCTACGGGCACGTACAGAACACTGCAGGCCCCTACGGAACCCTACAGGTCCATACAGAACCCCACAGGGCCCTACGGAACTTTACCAGCCACTACGGAACTCTACGGGCCCCTACGGAACCCTGCAGAACCCTCCGGAACCTTACAGAATCCCACAGACTCCTACAGACTTCTGCGGGCACTTACACAACCCTACAGGCCCCTACGGAACACTGCCAGCCCCTATGGAAGGAACCCTACGGGCCCCTACAGAACACTACTGGCTCCTGCGGTACTCCACAGGCCTCTAGGGAATCTACGAAGCTCTACGGAGCCCTATGGATCCTTACGGAACACTACGGGCCCATTCAGACCTCTGCGGGCACTTATGGAAACCTACAGGACCCTACGGAACTGTACGAGACTCTACAGGCCCCTAGGGAACACCACAGGCCCCTACGGAACCGTACGAGACTCTACAGGCCCCTAGGGAACACCACAGGCCCCTACGGAACCCTACACAACCCTCTGGAAACTTATGGAACCCTACAAGCTCCTACCAACCCCTGCGAGCACTTACACAACCCTACAGGTCCCTACGGCAATCTACGGGACTCTATGGGCCCCTAGGGAACCCTACAGATTTCGACGGAACACTACGAGCCCCTCTGAAACCCTACAGAATACTCCAGGACCCGACAGCACTCTACAAGACCCTTAGCAACACAACGGAACCTCACTAAAACCCTATGGGCTCCTACAGAACACTGCAGGTGCCTACGGAACCCTACAGAGCCCTACGGAACCCTACAGACACCTGCGGGCACTTACAGAACACTGCAGGCCCCTACGGAACCCTACAGGTCCATACAGAACCCCACAGTGCCCCACGGAACTTTATGGAACCCTACCAGCCCCTACGGAAGCCTAAAGACCCTTGCAGGCAGTTACGGTACGGTACAGGGCCCTAGGGAACTTTACCAGCCACTACGGAACTCTACGGGCCCCTACGGAACCCTGCAGAACCCTCCGGAACCTTACAGAATCCCACAGACTCCTACAGACTTCTGCGGGCACTTACACAACCCTACAGGTCCCTACGGAAATCTACGGGACTCTATGGGCCCCTAGGGAACCCTACAGATTTCGATGGAACCCTATGAGGCCCTCTGGAACCCTACGGAATACTCCAGGACCCGACAGCACTCTACAAGACCCTTAGCAACACAACGGAACCTCACTAAAACCCTATGGGCTCCTACAGAACACTGCAGGTGCCTACGGAACCCTACAGACAACTACGGGCACTTACAGAACACTGCAGGCCCCTACGGAACCGTACAGGTCCATACAGAACCCCACAGGGCCCTACGGAACTTTACCAGCCACTACGGAACTCTACGGGCCCCTACGGAACCCTGCAGAACCCTCCGGAACCTTACAGAATCCCACAGACTCCTACAGACTTCTGCGGGCACTTACACAACCCTACAGGTCCCTACGGGACTCTATGGGCCCCTAGGGAACCCTATAGATTTCGATGGAACCCTACGAGCCCCTCTAGAACCCTACGGAATACTCCAGGACCCGACAGCACTCTACAAGACCCTTAGCAACACAACGGAACCTCACTAAAACCCTATGGGCTCCTACAGAACACTGTAGGCGCCTACGGAACCCTACAGACCCCTACAGAATACTACCAGCCACTACAGAAAAATATGGCCCCTACGGAACTCTACGGAACCTGGCAGAAACACTGTGGGCCCCTACAGGCCCTTGCGGGCACTTGCAGAACTCTGCAGGAACCCACGGAACTTTATGGAACCCTACCAGCCCCTACGGAAGCCTAAAGACCCTTGCAGGCAGTTACGGAACGGTACAGGGCCCTAGGGAACTTTACCAGCCACTACGGAACTCTACGGGCCCCTACGGAACCCTGCAGAACCCTGCAGAACCTTACAGAATCCCACGGATTCCTACAGACTCCTGCGGGCACTTACTCAACCCTAGAGGACCCTACGGAACACTGCCAGCTCCTATGGAAGGAACCCTACGGGCCCCTACAGAACACTACTGGCTCCTGCGGTACTCCAGAGGCCTCTAGGGAACCTACGAAGCTCTACGGAACCCTATGGATCCTTACGGAACAGTACGGGCCCCTTTAGACCTCTGCGGGCGCTTATGGAAACCTACAGGACCCTACGGAACTGTACGAGACTCTACAGGCCCCTACGGAACCCTACACAACCCTCCGGAAACATATGGCACCCTACAAGCTCCTACCAACCCCTGCGGGCACTTACACAACCCTACAGGCCCCTACGGAAATCTACGGGACTCTACGGGCCCCTAGGGAACCCTACAGATTTCGACGGAAATCTACCAGCCCCTCTGGAACCCTACAGAATACTCCAGGACCCGACAGCACTCTACAAGACCCTTAGCAACACAACGGAACCTCACTAAAACCCTATGGGCTCCTACAGAATACTGCAGGTGCCTACGGAACCCTACAGACATCTACGGGCACGTACAGAACACTGCAGGCCCCTACGGAACCCTACAGGTCCATACAGAACCCCACAGGGCCCTACGGAACTTTACCAGCCACTACGGAACTCTACGGGCCATTACGGAACCCTGCAGAACCCTCCGGAACCTTACAGAATCCCACAGACTCCTACAGACTTCTGCGGGCACTTACACAACCCTACAGGCCCCTACGGAACACTGCCAGCCCCTATGGAAGGAACCCTACGGGCCCCTACAGAACACTACTGGCTCCTGCGGTACTCCACAGGCCTCTAGGGAATCTACGAAGCTCTACGGAGCCCTATGGATCCTTACGGAACACTACGGGCCCATTCAGACCTCTGCGGGCACTTATGGAAACCTACAGGACCCTACGGAACTGTACGAGACTCTACAGGCCCCTAGGGAACACCACAGGCCCCTACGGAACCGTACGAGACTCTACAGGCCCCTAGGGAACACCACAGGCCCCTACGGAACCCTACACAACCCTCTGGAAACTTATGGAACCCTACAAGCTCCTACCAACCCCTGCGAGCACTTACACAACCCTACAGGTCCCTACGGCAATCTACGGGACTCTATGGGCCCCTAGGGAACCCTACAGATTTCGACGGAACACTACGAGCCCCTCTGAAACCCTACAGAATACTCCAGGACCCGACAGCACTCTACAAGACCCTTAGCAACACAACGGAACCTCACTAAAACCCTATGGGCTCCTACAGAACACTGCAGGTGCCTACGGAACCCTACAGAGCCCTGCGGAACCCTACAGACACCTGCGGGCACTTACAGAACACTGCAGGCCCCTACGGAACCCTACAGGTCCATACAGAACCCCACAGTGCCCCACGGAACTTTATGGAACCCTACCAGCCCCTACGGAAGCCTAAAGACCCTTGCAGGCAGTTACGGTACGGTACAGGGCCCTAGGGAACTTTACCAGCCACTACAGAACTCTACGGGCCCCTACGGAACCCTGCAGAACCCTCCGGAACCTTACAGAATCCCACAGACTCCTACAGACTTCTGCGGGCACTTACACAACCCTACAGGTCCCTACGGAAATCTACGGGACTCTATGGGCCCCTAGGGAACCCTACAGATTTCGATGGAACCCTATGAGGCCCTCTGGAACCCTACGGAATACTCCAGGACCCGACAGCACTCTACAAGACCCTTAGCAACACAACGGAACCTCACTAAAACCCTATGGGCTCCTACAGAACACTGCAGGTGCCTACGGAACCCTACAGACAACTACGGGCACTTACAGAACACTGCAGGCCCCTACGGAACCGTACAGGTCCATACAGAACCCCACAGGGCCCTACGGAACTTTACCAGCCACTACGGAACTCTACGGGCCCCTACGGAACCCTGCAGAACCCTCCGGAACCTTACAGAATCCCACAGACTCCTACAGACTTCTGCGGGCACTTACACAACCCTACAGGTCCCTACGGGACTCTATGGGCCCCTAGGGAACCCTATAGATTTCGATGGAACCCTACGAGCCCCTCTAGAACCCTACGGAATACTCCAGGACCCGACAGCACTCTACAAGACCCTTAGCAACACAACGGAACCTCACTAAAACCCTATGGGCTCCTACAGAACACTGTAGGCGCCTACGGAACCCTACAGACCCCTACAGAATACTACCAGCCACTACAGAAAAATATGGCCCCTACGGAACTCTACGGAACCTGGCAGAAACACTGTGGGCCCCTACAGGCCCTTGCGGGCACTTGCAGAACTCTGCAGGAACCCACGGAACTTTATGGAACCCTACCAGCCCCTACGGAAGCCTAAAGACCCTTGCAGGCAGTTACGGAACGGTACAGGGCCCTAGGGAACTTTACCAGCCACTACGGAACTCTACGGGCCCCTACGGAACCCTGCAGAACCCTGCAGAACCTTACAGAATCCCACGGATTCCTACAGACTCCTGCGGGCACTTACTCAACCCTAGAGGACCCTACGGAACACTGCCAGCTCCTATGGAAGGAACCCTACGGGCCCCTACAGAACACTACTGGCTCCTGCGGTACTCCAGAGGCCTCTAGGGAACCTACGAAGCTCTACGGAACCCTATGGATCCTTACGGAACAGTACGGGCCCCTTTAGACCTCTGCGGGCGCTTATGGAAACCTACAGGACCCTACGGAACTGTACGAGACTCTACAGGCCCCTACGGAACCCTACACAACCCTCCGGAAACATATGGCACCCTACAAGCTCCTACCAACCCCTGCGGGCACTTACACAACCCTACAGGCCCCTACGGAAATCTACGGGACTCTACGGGCCCCTAGGGAACCCTACAGATTTCGACGGAAATCTACCAGCCCCTCTGGAACCCTACAGAATACTCCAGGACCCGACAGCACTCTACAAGACCCTTAGCAACACAACGGAACCTCACTAAAACCCTATGGGCTCCTACAGAATACTGCAGGTGCCTACGGAACCCTACAGACATCTACGGGCACGTACAGAACACTGCAGGCCCCTACGGAACCCTACAGGTCCATACAGAACCCCACAGGGCCCTACGGAACTTTACCAGCCACTACGGAACTCTACGGGCCCCTAGGGAACCCTGCAGAACCCTCCGGAACCTTACAGAATCCCACAGACTCCTACAGACTTCTGCGGGCACTTACACAACCCTACAGGCCCCTACGGAACACTGCCAGCCCCTATGGAAGGAACCCTACGGGCCCCTACAGAACACTACTGGCTCCTGCGGTACTCCACAGGCCTCTAGGGAATCTACGAAGCTCTACGGAGCCCTATGGATCCTTACGGAACACTACGGGCCCATTCAGACCTCTGCGGGCACTTATGGAAACCTACAGGACCCTACGGAACTGTACGAGACTCTACAGGCCCCTAGGGAACACCACAGGCCCCTACGGAACCGTACGAGACTCTACAGGCCCCTAGGGAACACCACAGGCCCCTACGGAACCCTACACAACCCTCTGGAAACTTATGGAACCCTACAAGCTCCTACCAACCCCTGCGAGCACTTACACAACCCTACAGGTCCCTACGGCAATCTACGGGACTCTATGGGCCCTTAGGGAACCCTACAGATTTCGACGGAACACTACGAGCCCCTCTGAAACCCTACAGAATACTCCAGGACCCGACAGCACTCTACAAGACCCTTAGCAACACAACGGAACCTCACTAAAACCCTATGGGCTCCTACAGAACACTGCAGGTGCCTACGGAACCCTACAGAGCCCTGCGGAACCCTACAGACACCTGCGGGCACTTACAGAACACTGCAGGCCCCTACGGAACCCTACAGGTCCATACAGAACCCCACAGTGCCCCACGGAACTTTATGGAACCCTACCAGCCCCTACGGAAGCCTAAAGACCCTTGCAGGCAGTTACGGTACGGTACAGGGCCCTAGGGAACTTTACCAGCCACTACGGAACTCTACGGGCCCCTACGGAACCCTGCAGAACCCTCCAGAACCTTACAGAATCCCACAGACTCCTACAGACTTCTGCGGGCACTTACACAACCCTACAGGTCCCTACGGAAATCTACGGGACTCTACGGGCCCCTAGGGAACCCTACAGATTTCGATGGAACCCTATGAGGCCCTCTGGAACCCTACGGAATACTCCAGGACCCGACAGCACTCTACAAGACCCTTAGCAACACAACGGAACCTCACTAAAACCCTAAGGGCTCCTACAGAATACTGCAGGTGCCTACGGAACCCGTACAGACACCTACGGGCACTTACAGAACACTGCAGGCCCCTACGGAACCCTACAGGTCCATACAGAACCCCACAGGGCCCTACGGAACTTTACCAGCCACTACGGAACTCTACGGGCCCCTACGGAACCCTGCAGAACCCTCCGGAACCTTACAGAATCCCACAGACTCCTACAGACTTCTGCGGGCACTTACACAACCCTACAGGTCCCTACGGGACTCTATGGGCCCCTAGGGAACCCTATAGATTTCGATGGAACCCTACGAGCCCCTCTGGAACCCTAAAGAATACTCCAGGACCCGACAGCACTCTACAAGACCCTTAGCAACACAACGGAACCTCACTAAAACCCTATGGGCTCCTACAGAACACTGTAGGCGCCTACGGAAACCTACAGACCCCTACAGAATACTACCAGCCACTACAGAAAAATATGGCCCCTACGGAACTCTACGGAACCTGGCAGAAACACTGTGGGCCCCTACAGGCCCTTGCGGGCACTTGCAGAACTCTGCAGGAACCCACGGAACTTTATGGAACCCTACCAGCCCCTACGGAAGCCTAAAGACCCTTGCAGGCAGTTACGGAACGGTACAGGGCCCTAGGGAACTTTACCAGCCACTACGGAACTCTACGGGCCCCTACGGAACCCTGCAGAACCCTGCAGAACCTTACAGAATCCCACGGATTCCTACAGACTCCTGCGGGCACTTACTCAACCCTAGAGGACCCTACGGAACACTGCCAGCTCCTATGGAAGGAACCCTACGGGCCCCTACAGAACACTACTGGCTCCTGCGGTACTCCAGAGGCCTCTAGGGAACCTACGAAGCTCTACGGAACCCTATGGATCCTTACGGAACAGTACGGGCCCCTTTAGACCTCTGCGGGCGCTTATGGAAACCTACAGGACCCTACGGAACTGTACGAGACTCTACAGGCCCCTACGGAACCCTACACAACCCTCCGGAAACATATGGCACCCTACAAGCTCCTACCAACCCCTGCGGGCACTTACACAACCCTACAGGCCCCTACGGAAATCTACGGGACTCTATGGGGCCCTAGGGAACCCTTCAGATTTCGATGGAACCCTATGAGGCCCTCTGGAACCCTACAGAATACTCCAGGACCCGACAGCACTCTACAAGACCCTTAGCAACACAACGGAACCTCACTAAAACCCTATGGGCTCCTACAGAATACTGCAGGTGCCTACGGAACCCGTACAGACACCTACGGGCACGTACAGAACACTGCAGGCCCCTACGGAACCCTACAGGTCCATACAGAACCCCACAGGGCCCCACGGAACTTTATGGAACCCTACCAGCCCCTACGGAAGCCTAAAGACCCTTGCAGGCAGTTACGGTACGGTACAGGGCCCTAGGGAACTTTACCAGCCACTACGGAACTCTACGGGCCCCTACGGAACCCTGCAGAACCCTCCAGAACCTTACAGAATCCCACAGACTCCTACAGACTTCTGCGGGCACTTACACAACCCTACAGGTCCCTACGGAAATCTACGGGACTCTACGGGCCCCTAGGGAACCCTACAGATTTCGATGGAACCCTATGAGGCCCTCTGGAACCCTACGGAATACTCCAGGACCCGACAGCACTCTACAAGACCCTTAGCAACACAACGGAACCTCACTAAAACCCTAAGGGCTCCTACAGAATACTGCAGGTGCCTACGGAACCCGTACAGACACCTACGGGCACTTACAGAACACTGCAGGCCCCTACGGAACCCTACAGGTCCATACAGAACCCCACAGGGCCCTACGGAACTTTACCAGCCACTACGGAACTCTACGGGCCCCTAGGGAACCCTGCAGAACCCTCCGGAACCTTACAGAATCCCACAGACTCCTACAGACTTCTGCGGGCACTTACACAACCCTACAGGTCCCTACGGGACTCTATGGGCCCCTAGGGAACCCTATAGATTTCGATGGAACCCTACGAGCCCCTCTGGAACCCTAAAGAATACTCCAGGACCCGACAGCACTCTACAAGACCCTTAGCAACACTACGGAACCTCACTAAAACCCTATGGGCTCCTACAGAACACTGTAGGCGCCTACGGAACCCTACAGACCCCTACAGAATACTACCAGCCACTACAGAAAAATATGGCCCCTACGGAACTCTACAGAACCTGGCAGAAACACTGTGGGCCCCTACAGGCCCTTGCGGCACTTGCAGAACTCTGCAGGAACCCACGGAACTTTATGGAACCCTACCAGCCCCTACGGAAGCCTAAAGACCCTTGCAGGCAGTTACGGAACGGTACAGGGCCCTAGGGAACTTTACCAGCCACTACGGAACTCTACGGGCCCCTACGGAACCCTGCAGAACCCTGCAGAAACTTACAGAATCCCACGGATTCCTACAGACTCCTGCGGGCACTTACTCAACCCTAGAGGACCCTACGGAACACTGCCAGCTCCTATGGAAGGAACCCTACGGGCCCCTACAGAACACTACTGGCTCCTGCAGTACTCCAGAGGCCTCTAGGGAACCTACGAAGCTCTACGGAACCCTATGGATCCTTACGGAACAGTACGGGCCCCTTTAGACCTCTGCGGGCGCTTATGGAAACCTACAGGACCCTACGGAACTGTACAAGACTCTACAGGCCCCTACGGAACCCTACACAACCCTCCGGAAACATATGGCACCCTACAAGCTCCTACCAACCCCTGCGGGCACTTACACAACCCTACAGGCCCCTACGGAAATCTACGGGACTCTACGGGCCCCTAGGGAACCCTTCAGATTTCGACGGAAATCTACGAGCCCCTCTGGAACCCTACAGAATACTCCAGGACCCGACAGCACTCTACAAGACCCTTAGCAACACAACGGAACCTCACTAAAACCCTATGGGCTCCTACAGAACACTGCAGGTGCCTACGGAACCCTACAGACAACTACGGGCACTTACAGAACACTGCAGGCCCCTACGGAACCGTACAGGTCCATACAGAACCCCACAGGGCCCTACGGAACTTTACCAGCCACTACGGAACTCTACGGGCCCCTACGGAACCCTGCAGAACCCTCCGGAACCTTACAGAATCCCACAGACTCCTACAGACTTCTGCGGGCACTTACACAACCCTACAGGTCCCTACGGGACTCTATGGGCCCCTAGGGAACCCTATAGATTTCGATGGAACCCTACGAGCCCCTCTAGAACCCTACGGAATACTCCAGGACCCGACAGCACTCTACAAGACCCTTAGCAACACAACGGAACCTCACTAAAACCCTATGGGCTCCTACAGAACACTGTAGGCGCCTACGGAACCCTACAGACCCCTACAGAATACTACCAGCCACTACAGAAAAATATGGCCCCTACGGAACTCTACGGAACCTGGCAGAAACACTGTGGGCCCCTACAGGCCCTTGCGGGCACTTGCAGAACTCTGCAGGAACCCACGGAACTTTATGGAACCCTACCAGCCCCTACGGAAGCCTAAAGACCCTTGCAGGCAGTTACGGAACGGTACAGGGCCCTAGGGAACTTTACCAGCCACTACGGAACTCTACGGGCCCCTACGGAACCCTGCAGAACCCTGCAGAACCTTACAGAATCCCACGGATTCCTACAGACTCCTGCGGGCACTTACTCAACCCTAGAGGACCCTACGGAACACTGCCAGCTCCTATGGAAGGAACCCTACGGGCCCCTACAGAACACTACTGGCTCCTGCGGTACTCCAGAGGCCTCTAGGGAACCTACGAAGCTCTACGGAACCCTATGGATCCTTACGGAACAGTACGGGCCCCTTTAGACCTCTGCGGGCGCTTATGGAAACCTACAGGACCCTACGGAACTGTACGAGACTCTACAGGCCCCTACGGAACCCTACACAACCCTCTGGAAACTTATGGAACCCTACAAGCTCCTACCAACCCCTGCGAGCACTTACACAACCCTACAGGTCCCTACGGCAATCTACGGGACTCTATGGGCCCCTAGGGAACCCTACAGATTTCGACGGAACACTACGAGCCCCTCTGAAACCCTACAGAATACTCCAGGACCCGACAGCACTCTACAAGACCCTTAGCAACACAACGGAACCTCACTAAAACCCTATGGGCTCCTACAGAACACTGCAGGTGCCTACGGAACCCTACAGAGCCCTGCGGAACCCTACAGACACCTGCGGGCACTTACAGAACACTGCAGGCCCCTACGGAACCCTACAGGTCCATACAGAACCCCACAGTGCCCCACGGAACTTTATGGAACCCTACCAGCCCCTACGGAAGCCTAAAGACCCTTGCAGGCAGTTACGGTACGGTACAGGGCCCTAGGGAACTTTACCAGCCACTACGGAACTCTACGGGCCCCTACGGAACCCTGCAGAACCCTCCAGAACCTTACAGAATCCCACAGACTCCTACAGACTTCTGCGGGCACTTACACAACCCTACAGGTCCCTACGGAAATCTACGGGACTCTACGGGCCCCTAGGGAACCCTACAGATTTCGATGGAACCCTATGAGGCCCTCTGGAACCCTACGGAATACTCCAGGACCCGACAGCACTCTACAAGACCCTTAGCAACACAACGGAACCTCACTAAAACCCTAAGGGCTCCTACAGAATACTGCAGGTGCCTACGGAACCCGTACAGACACCTACGGGCACTTACAGAACACTGCAGGCCCCTACGGAACCCTACAGGTCCATACAGAACCCCACAGGGCCCTACGGAACTTTACCAGCCACTACGGAACTCTACGGGCCCCTACGGAACCCTGCAGAACCCTCCGGAACCTTACAGAATCCCACAGACTCCTACAGACTTCTGCGGGCACTTACACAACCCTACAGGTCCCTACGGGACTCTATGGGCCCCTAGGGAACCCTATAGATTTCGATGGAACCCTACGAGCCCCTCTGGAACCCTAAAGAATACTCCAGGACCCGACAGCACTCTACAAGACCCTTAGCAACACTACGGAACCTCACTAAAACCCTATGGGCTCCTACAGAACACTGTAGGCGCCTACGGAACCCTACAGACCCCTACAGAATACTACCAGCCACTACAGAAAAATATGGCCCCTACGGAACTCTACAGAACCTGGCAGAAACACTGTGGGCCCCTACAGGCCCTTGCGGCACTTGCAGAACTCTGCAGGAACCCACGGAACTTTATGGAACCCTACCAGCCCCTACGGAAGCCTAAAGACCCTTGCAGGCAGTTACGGAACGGTACAGGGCCCTAGGGAACTTTACCAGCCACTACGGAACTCTACGGGCCCCTACGGAACCCTGCAGAACCCTGCAGAAACTTACAGAATCCCACGGATTCCTACAGACTCCTGCGGGCACTTACTCAACCCCAGAGGACCCTACGGAACACTGCCAGCTCCTATGGAAGGAACCCTACGGGCCCCTACAGAACACTACTGGCTCCTGCAGTACTCCAGAGGCCTCTAGGGAACCTACGAAGCTCTACGGAACCCTATGGATCCTTACGGAACAGTACGGGCCCCTTTAGACCTCTGCGGGCGCTTATGGAAACCTACAGGACCCTACGGAACTGTACAAGACTCTACAGGCCCCTACGGAACCCTACACAACCCTCCGGAAACATATGGCACCCTACAAGCTCCTACCAACCCCTGCGGGCACTTACACAACCCTACAGGCCCCTACGGAAATCTACGGGACTCTACGGGCCCCTAGGGAACCCTTCAGATTTCGACGGAAATCTACGAGCCCCTCTGGAACCCTACAGAATACTCCAGGACCCGACAGCACTCTACAAGACCCTTAGCAACACAACGGAACCTCACTAAAACCCTATGGGCTCCTACAGAACACTGCAGGTGCCTACGGAACCCTACAGACAACTACGGGCACTTACAGAACACTGCAGGCCCCTACGGAACCCTACAGGTCCATACAGAACCCCACAGGGCCCTACGGAACTTTACCAGCCACTACGGAACTCTACGGGCCCCTACGGAACCCTGCAGAACCCTCCGGAACCTTACAGAATCCCACAGACTCCTACAGACTTCTGCGGGCACTTACACAACCCTACAGGTCCCTACGGGACTCTATGGGCCCCTAGGGAACCCTATAGATTTCGATGGAACCCTACGAGCCCCTCTAGAACCCTACGGAATACTCCAGGACCCGACAGCACTCTACAAGACCCTTAGCAACACAACGGAACCTCACTAAAACCCTATGGGCTCCTACAGAACACTGTAGGCGCCTACGGAACCCTACAGACCCCTACAGAATACTACCAGCCACTACAGAAAAATATGGCCCCTACGGAACTCTACGGAACCTGGCAGAAACACTGTGGGCCCCTACAGGCCCTTGCGGGCACTTGCAGAACTCTGCAGGAACCCACGGAACTTTATGGAACCCTACCAGCCCCTACGGAAGCCTAAAGACCCTTGCAGGCAGTTACGGAACGGTACAGGGCCCTAGGGAACTTTACCAGCCACTACGGAACTCTACGGGCCCCTACGGAACCCTGCAGAACCCTGCAGAACCTTACAGAATCCCACGGATTCCTACAGACTCCTGCGGGCACTTACTCAACCCTAGAGGACCCTACGGAACACTGCCAGCTCCTATGGAAGGAACCCTACGGGCCCCTACAGAACACTACTGGCTCCTGCGGTACTCCAGAGGCCTCTAGGGAACCTACGAAGCTCTACGGAACCCTATGGATCCTTACGGAACAGTACGGGCCCCTTTAGACCTCTGCGGGCGCTTATGGAAACCTACAGGACCCTACGGAACTGTACGAGACTCTACAGGCCCCTACGGAACCCTACACAACCCTCCGGAAACATATGGCACCCTACAAGCTCCTACCAACCCCTGCGGGCACTTACACAACCCTACAGGCCCCTACGGAAATCTACGGGACTCTACGGGCCCCTAGGGAACCCTACAGATTTCGACGGAAATCTACCAGCCCCTCTGGAACCCTACAGAATACTCCAGGACCCGACAGCACTCTACAAGACCCTTAGCAACACAACGGAACCTCACTAAAACCCTATGGGCTCCTACAGAATACTGCAGGTGCCTACGGAACCCTACAGACATCTACGGGCACGTACAGAACACTGCAGGCCCCTACGGAACCCTACAGGTCCATACAGAACCCCACAGGGCCCTACGGAACTTTACCAGCCACTACGGAACTCTACGGGCCCCTACGGAACCCTGCAGAACCCTCCGGAACCTTACAGAATCCCACAGACTCCTACAGACTTCTGCGGGCACTTACACAACCCTACAGGCCCCTACGGAACACTGCCAGCCCCTATGGAAGGAACCCTACGGGCCCCTACAGAACACTACTGGCTCCTGCGGTACTCCACAGGCCTCTAGGGAATCTACGAAGCTCTACGGAGCCCTATGGATCCTTACGGAACAGTACGGGCCCATTCAGACCTCTGCGGGCACTTATGGAAACCTACAGGACCCTACGGAACTGTACGAGACTCTACAGGCCCCTAGGGAACACCACAGGCCCCTACGGAACCGTACGAGACTCTACAGGCCCCTAGGGAACACCACAGGCCCCTACGGAACCCTACACAACCCTCTGGAAACTTATGGAACCCTACAAGCTCCTACCAACCCCTGCGAGCACTTACACAACCCTACAGGTCCCTACGGCAATCTACGGGACTCTATGGGCCCCTAGGGAACCCTACAGATTTCGACGGAACACTACGAGCCCCTCTGAAACCCTACAGAATACTCCAGGACCCGACAGCACTCTACAAGACCCTTAGCAACACAACGGAACCTCACTAAAACCCTATGGGCTCCTACAGAACACTGCAGGTGCCTACGGAACCCTACAGACCCCTACGGAACCCTACAGACACCTGCGGGCACTTACAGAACACTGCAGGCCCCTACGGAACCCTACAGGTCCATACAGAACCCCACAGTGCCCCACGGAACTTTATGGAACCCTACCAGCCCCTACGGAAGCCTAAAGACCCTTGCAGGCAGTTACGGTACGGTACAGGGCCCTAGGGAACTTTACCAGCCACTACAGAACTCTACGGGCCCCTACGGAACCCTGCAGAACCCTCCGGAACCTTACAGAATCCCACAGACTCCTACAGACTTCTGCGGGCACTTACACAACCCTACAGGTCCCTACGGAAATCTACGGGACTCTATGGGCCCCTAGGGAACCCTACAGATTTCGATGGAACCCTATGAGGCCCTCTGGAACCCTACGGAATACTCCAGGACCCGACAGCACTCTACAAGACCCTTAGCAACACAACGGAACCTCACTAAAACCCTATGGGCTCCTACAGAACACTGCAGGTGCCTACGGAACCCTACAGACAACTATGGGCACTTACAGAACACTGCAGGCCCCTACGGAACCGTACAGGTCCATACAGAACCCCACAGGGCCCTACGGAACTTTACCAGCCACTACGGAACTCTACGGGCCCCTACGGAACCCTGCAGAACCCTCCGGAACCTTACAGAATCCCACAGACTCCTACAGACTTCTGCGGGCACTTACACAACCCTACAGGTCCCTACGGGACTCTATGGGCCCCTAGGGAACCCTATAGATTTCGATGGAACCCTACGAGCCCCTCTAGAACCCTACGGAATACTCCAGGACCCGACAGCACTCTACAAGACCCTTAGCAACACAACGGAACCTCACTAAAACCCTAAGGGCTCCTACAGAATACTGCAGGTGCCTACGGAACCCGTACAGACACCTACGGGCACTTACAGAACACTGCAGGCCCCTACGGAACCCTACAGGTCCATACAGAACCCCACAGGGCCCTACGGAACTTTACCAGCCACTACGGAACTCTACGGGCCCCTACGGAACCCTGCAGAACCCTCCGGAACCTTACAGAATCCCACAGACTCCTACAGACTTCTGCGGGCACTTACACAACCCTACAGGTCCCTACGGGACTCTATGGGCCCCTAGGGAACCCTATAGATTTCGATGGAACCCTACGAGCCCCTCTGGAACCCTAAAGAATACTCCAGGACCCGACAGCACTCTACAAGACCCTTAGCAACACAACGGAACCTCACTAAAACCCTATGGGCTCCTACAGAACACTGTAGGCGCCTACGGAACCCTACAGACCCCTACAGAATACTACCAGCCACTACAGAAAAATATGGCCCCTACGGAACTCTACAGAACCTGGCAGAAACACTGTGGGCCCCTACAGGCCCTTGCGGCACTTGCAGAACTCTGCAGGAACCCACGGAACTTTATGGAACCCTACCAGCCCCTACGGAAGCCTAAAGACCCTTGCAGGCAGTTACGGAACGGTACAGGGCCCTAGGGAACTTTACCAGCCACTACGGAACTCTACGGGCCCCTACGGAACCCTGCAGAACCCTGCAGAAACTTACAGAATCCCACGGATTCCTACAGACTCCTGCGGGCACTTACTCAACCCTAGAGGACCCTACGGAACACTGCCAGCTCCTATGGAAGGAACCCTACGGGCCCCTACAGAACACTACTGGCTCCTGCGGTACTCCAGAGGCCTCTAGGGAACCTACGAAGCTCTACGGAACCCTATGGATCCTTACGGAACAGTACGGGCCCCTTTAGACCTCTGCGGGCGCTTATGGAAACCTACAGGACCCTACGGAACTGTACAAGACTCTACAGGCCCCTACGGAACCCTACACAACCCTCCGGAAACATATGGCACCCTACAAGCTCCTACCAACCCCTGCGGGCACTTACACAACCCTACAGGCCCCTACGGAAATCTACGGGACTCTACGGGCCCCTAGGGAACCCTTCAGATTTCGACGGAAATCTACGAGCCCCTCTGGAACCCTACAGAATACTCCAGGACCCGACAGCACTCTACAAGACCCTTAGCAACACAACGGAACCTCACTAAAACCCTATGGGCTCCTACAGAACACTGCAGGTGCCTACGGAACCCTACAGACAACTACGGGCACTTACAGAACACTGCAGGCCCCTACGGAACCCTACAGGTCCATACAGAACCCCACAGGGCCCTACGGAACTTTACCAGCCACTACGGAACTCTACGGGCCCCTACGGAACCCTGCAGAACCCTCCGGAACCTTACAGAATCCCACAGACTCCTACAGACTTCTGCGGGCACTTACACAACCCTACAGGTCCCTACGGGACTCTATGGGCCCCTAGGGAACCCTATAGATTTCGATGGAACCCTACGAGCCCCTCTAGAACCCTACGGAATACTCCAGGACCCGACAGCACTCTACAAGACCCTTAGCAACACAACGGAACCTCACTAAAACCCTATGGGCTCCTACAGAACACTGTAGGCGCCTACGGAACCCTACAGACCCCTACAGAATACTACCAGCCACTACAGAAAAATATGGCCCCTACGGAACTCTACGGAACCTGGCAGAAACACTGTGGGCCCCTACAGGCCCTTGCGGGCACTTGCAGAACTCTGCAGGAACCCACGGAACTTTATGGAACCCTACCAGCCCCTACGGAAGCCTAAAGACCCTTGCAGGCAGTTACGGAACGGTACAGGGCCCTAGGGAACTTTACCAGCCACTACGGAACTCTACGGGCCCCTACGGAACCCTGCAGAACCCTGCAGAACCTTACAGAATCCCACGGATTCCTACAGACTCCTGCGGGCACTTACTCAACCCTAGAGGACCCTACGGAACACTGCCAGCTCCTATGGAAGGAACCCTACGGGCCCCTACAGAACACTACTGGCTCCTGCGGTACTCCAGAGGCCTCTAGGGAACCTACGAAGCTCTACGGAACCCTATGGATCCTTACGGAACAGTACGGGCCCCTTTAGACCTCTGCGGGCGCTTATGGAAACCTACAGGACCCTACGGAACTGTACAAGACTCTACAGGCCCCTACGGAACCCTACACAACCCTCCGGAAACATATGGCACCCTACAAGCTCCTACCAACCCCTGCGGGCACTTACACAACCCTACAGGCCCCTACGGAAATCTACGGGACTCTACGGGCCTCTAGGGAACCCTTCAGATTTCGACGGAAATCTACCAGCCCCTCTGGAACCCTACAGAATACTCCAGGACCCGACAGCACTCTACAAGACCCTTAGCAACACAACGGAACCTCACTAAAACCCTATGGGCTCCTACAGAACACTGCAGGTGCCTACGGAACCCTACAGACAACTACGGGCACTTACAGAACACTGCAGGCCCCTACGGAACCCTACAGGTCCATACAGAACCCCACAGGGCCCTACGGAACTTTACCAGCCACTACGGAACTCTACGGGCCCCTACGGAACCCTGCAGAACCCTCCGGAACCTTACAGAATCCCACAGACTCCTACAGACTTCTGCGGGCACTTACACAACCCTACAGGTCCCTACGGGACTCTATGGGCCCCTAGGGAACCCTATAGATTTCGATGGAACCCTACGAGCCCCTCTAGAACCCTACGGAATACTCCAGGACCCGACAGCACTCTACAAGACCCTTAGCAACACAACGGAACCTCACTAAAACCCTATGGGCTCCTACAGAACACTGTAGGCGCCTACGGAACCCTACAGACCCCTACAGAATACTACCAGCCACTACAGAAAAATATGGCCCCTACGGAACTCTACGGAACCTGGCAGAAACACTGTGGGCCCCTACAGGCCCTTGCGGGCACTTGCAGAACTCTGCAGGAACCCACGGAACTTTATGGAACCCTACCAGCCCCTACGGAAGCCTAAAGACCCTTGCAGGCAGTTACGGAACGGTACAGGGCCCTAGGGAACTTTACCAGCCACTACGGAACTCTACGGGCCCCTACGGAACCCTGCAGAACCCTGCAGAACCTTACAGAATCCCACGGATTCCTACAGACTCCTGCGGGCACTTACTCAACCCTAGAGGACCCTACGGAACACTGCCAGCTCCTATGGAAGGAACCCTACGGGCCCCTACAGAACACTACTGGCTCCTGCGGTACTCCAGAGGCCTCTAGGGAACCTACGAAGCTCTACGGAACCCTATGGATCCTTACGGAACAGTACGGGCCCCTTTAGACCTCTGCGGGCGCTTATGGAAACCTACAGGACCCTACGGAACTGTACGAGACTCTACAGGCCCCTACGGAACCCTACACAACCCTCCGGAAACATATGGCACCCTACAAGCTCCTACCAACCCCTGCGGGCACTTACACAACCCTACAGGCCCCTACGGAAATCTACGGGACTCTATGGGGCCCTAGGGAACCCTTCAGATTTCGATGGAACCCTATGAGGCCCTCTGGAACCCTACGGAGTACTCCAGGACCCGACAGCACTCTACAAGACCCTTAGCAACACAACGGAACCTCACTAAAACCCTATGGGCTCCTACAGAATACTGCAGGTGCCTACGGAACCCGTACAGACACCTACGGGCACGTACAGAACACTGCAGGCCCCTACGGAACCCTACAGGTCCATACAGAACCCCACAGGGCCCTACGGAACTTTACCAGCCACTACGGAACTCTACGGGCCCCTAGGGAACCCTGCAGAACCCTCCGGAACCTTACAGAATCCCACAGACTCCTACAGACTTCTGCGGGCACTTACACAACCCTACAGGCCCCTACGGAACACTGCCAGCCCCTATGGAAGGAACCCTACGGGCCCTTACAGAACACTACTGGCTCCTGCGGTACTCCACAGGCCTCTAGGGAATCTACGAAGCTCTACGGAGCCCTATGGATCCTTACGGAACACTACGGGCCCATTCAGACCTCTGCGGGCACTTATGGAAACCTACAGGACCCTACGGAACTGTACGAGACTCTACAGGCCCCTAGGGAACACCACAGGCCCCTACGGAACTGTACGAGACTCTACAGGCCCCTAGGGAACACCACAGGCCCCTACGGAACCCTACACAACCCTCTGGAAACTTATGGAACCCTACAAGCTCCTACCAACCCCTGCGAGCACTTACACAACCCTACAGGTCCCTACGGCAATCTACGGGACTCTATGGGCCCCTAGGGAACCCTACAGATTTCGACGGAACACTACGAGCCCCTCTGAAACCCTACAGAATACTCCAGGACCCGACAGCACTCTACAAGACCCTTAGCAACACAACGGAACCTCACTAAAACCCTATGGGCTCCTACAGAACACTGCAGGTGCCTACGGAACCCTACAGACCCCTACGGAACCCTACAGACACCTGCGGGCACTTACAGAACACTGCAGGCCCCTACGGAACCCTACAGGTCCATACAGAACCCCACAGTGCCCCACGGAACTTTATGGAACCCTACCAGCCCCTACGGAAGCCTAAAGACCCTTGCAGGCAGTTACGGTACGGTACAGGGCCCTAGGGAACTTTACCAGCCACTACAGAACTCTACGGGCCCCTACGGAACCCTGCAGAACCCTCCAGAACCTTACAGAATCCCACAGACTCCTACAGACTTCTGCGGGCACTTACACAACCCTACAGGTCCCTACGGAAATCTACGGGACTCTATGGGCCCCTAGGGAACCCTACAGATTTCGATGGAACCCTATGAGGCCCTCTGGAACCCTACGGAATACTCCAGGACCCGACAGCACTCTACAAGACCCTTAGCAACACAACGGAACCTCACTAAAACCCTATGGGCTCCTACAGAACACTGCAGGTGCCTACGGAACCCTACAGACAACTACGGGCACTTACAGAACACTGCAGGCCCCTACGGAACCCTACAGGTCCATACAGAACCCCACAGGGCCCTACGGAACTTTACCAGCCACTACGGAACTCTACGGGCCCCTACGGAACCCTGCAGAACCCTCCGGAACCTTACAGAATCCCACAGACTCCTACAGACTTCTGCGGGCACTTACACAACCCTACAGGTCCCTACGGGACTCTATGGGCCCCTAGGGAACCCTATAGATTTCGATGGAACCCTACGAGCCCCTCTAGAACCCTACGGAATACTCCAGGACCCGACAGCACTCTACAAGACCCTTAGCAACACAACGGAACCTCACTAAAACCCTATGGGCTCCTACAGAACACTGTAGGCGCCTACGGAACCCTACAGACCCCTACAGAATACTACCAGCCACTACAGAAAAATATGGCCCCTACGGAACTCTACGGAACCTGGCAGAAACACTGTGGGCCCCTACAGGCCCTTGCGGGCACTTGCAGAACTCTGCAGGAACCCACGGAACTTTATGGAACCCTACCAGCCCCTACGGAAGCCTAAAGACCCTTGCAGGCAGTTACGGAACGGTACAGGGCCCTAGGGAACTTTACCAGCCACTACGGAACTCTACGGGCCCCTACGGAACCCTGCAGAACCCTGCAGAACCTTACAGAATCCCACGGATTCCTACAGACTCCTGCGGGCACTTACTCAACCCTAGAGGACCCTACGGAACACTGCCAGCTCCTATGGAAGGAACCCTACGGGCCCCTACAGAACACTACTGGCTCCTGCGGTACTCCAGAGGCCTCTAGGGAACCTACGAAGCTCTACGGAACCCTATGGATCCTTACGGAACAGTACGGGCCCCTTTAGACCTCTGCGGGCGCTTATGGAAACCTACAGGACCCTACGGAACTGTACGAGACTCTACAGGCCCCTACGGAACCCTACACAACCCTCCGGAAACATATGGCACCCTACAAGCTCCTACCAACCCCTGCGGGCACTTACACAACCCTACAGGCCCCTACGGAAATCTACGGGACTCTACGGGCCCCTAGGGAACCCTACAGATTTCGACGGAAATCTACCAGCCCCTCTGGAACCCTACAGAATACTCCAGGACCCGACAGCACTCTACAAGACCCTTAGCAACACAACGGAACCTCACTAAAACCCTATGGGCTCCTACAGAATACTGCAGGTGCCTACGGAACCCTACAGACATCTACGGGCACGTACAGAACACTGCAGGCCCCTACGGAACCCTACAGGTCCATACAGAACCCCACAGGGCCCTACGGAACTTTACCAGCCACTACGGAACTCTACGGGCCCCTACGGAACCCTGCAGAACCCTCCGGAACCTTACAGAATCCCACAGACTCCTACAGACTTCTGCGGGCACTTACACAACCCTACAGGCCCCTACGGAACACTGCCAGCCCCTATGGAAGGAACCCTACGGGCCCCTACAGAACACTACTGGCTCCTGCGGTACTCCACAGGCCTCTAGGGAATCTACGAAGCTCTACGGAGCCCTATGGATCCTTACGGAACAGTACGGGCCCATTCAGACCTCTGCGGGCACTTATGGAAACCTACAGGACCCTACGGAACTGTACGAGACTCTACAGGCCCCTAGGGAACACCACAGGCCCCTACGGAACCGTACGAGACTCTACAGGCCCCTAGGGAACACCACAGGCCCCTACGGAACCCTACACAACCCTCTGGAAACTTATGGAACCCTACAAGCTCCTACCAACCCCTGCGAGCACTTACACAACCCTACAGGTCCCTACGGCAATCTACGGGACTCTATGGGCCCCTAGGGAACCCTACAGATTTCGACGGAACACTACGAGCCCCTCTGAAACCCTACAGAATACTCCAGGACCCGACAGCACTCTACAAGACCCTTAGCAACACAACGGAACCTCACTAAAACCCTATGGGCTCCTACAGAACACTGCAGGTGCCTACGGAACCCTACAGAGCCCTGCGGAACCCTACAGACACCTGCGGGCACTTACAGAACACTGCAGGCCCCTACGGAACCCTACAGGTCCATACAGAACCCCACAGTGCCCCACGGAACTTTATGGAACCCTACCAGCCCCTACAGAAGCCTAAAGACCCTTGCAGGCAGTTACGGTACGGTACAGGGCCCTAGGGAACTTTACCAGCCACTACGGAACTCTACGGGCCCCTACGGAACCCTGCAGAACCCTCCAGAACCTTACAGAATCCCACAGACTCCTACAGACTTCTGCGGGCACTTACACAACCCTACAGGTCCCTACGGAAATCTACGGGACTCTACGGGCCCCTAGGGAACCCTACAGATTTCGATGGAACCCTATGAGGCCCTCTGGAACCCTACGGAATACTCCAGGACCCGACAGCACTCTACAAGACCCTTAGCAACACAACGGAACCTCACTAAAACCCTAAGGGCTCCTACAGAATACTGCAGGTGCCTACGGAACCCGTACAGACACCTACGGGCACTTACAGAACACTGCAGGCCCCTACGGAACCCTACAGGTCCATACAGAACCCCACAGGGCCCTACGGAACTTTACCAGCCACTACGGAACTCTACGGGCCCCTACGGAACCCTGCAGAACCCTCCGGAACCTTACAGAATCCCACAGACTCCTACAGACTTCTGCGGGCACTTACACAACCCTACAGGTCCCTACGGGACTCTATGGGCCCCTAGGGAACCCTATAGATTTCGATGGAACCCTACGAGCCCCTCTGGAACCCTAAAGAATACTCCAGGACCCGACAGCACTCTACAAGACCCTTAGCAACACAACGGAACCTCACTAAAACCCTATGGGCTCCTACAGAACACTGTAGGCGCCTACGGAACCCTACAGACCCCTACAGAATACTACCAGCCACTACAGAAAAATATGGCCCCTACGGAACTCTACAGAACCTGGCAGAAACACTGTGGGCCCCTACAGGCCCTTGCGGCACTTGCAGAACTCTGCAGGAACCCACGGAACTTTATGGAACCCTACCAGCCCCTACGGAAGCCTAAAGACCCTTGCAGGCAGTTACGGAACGGTACAGGGCCCTAGGGAACTTTACCAGCCACTACGGAACTCTACGGGCCCCTACGGAACCCTGCAGAACCCTGCAGAAACTTACAGAATCCCACGGATTCCTACAGACTCCTGCGGGCACTTACTCAACCCTAGAGGACCCTACGGAACACTGCCAGCTCCTATGGAAGGAACCCTACGGGCCCCTACAGAACACTACTGGCTCCTGCGGTACTCCAGAGGCCTCTAGGGAACCTACGAAGCTCTACGGAACCCTATGGATCCTTACGGAACAGTACGGGCCCCTTTAGACCTCTGCGGGCGCTTATGGAAACCTACAGGACCCTACGGAACTGTACAAGACTCTACAGGCCCCTACGGAACCCTACACAACCCTCCGGAAACATATGGCACCCTACAAGCTCCTACCAACCCCTGCGGGCACTTACACAACCCTACAGGCCCCTACGGAAATCTACGGGACTCTACGGGCCTCTAGGGAACCCTTCAGATTTCGACGGAAATCTACCAGCCCCTCTGGAACCCTACAGAATACTCCAGGACCCGACAGCACTCTACAAGACCCTTAGCAACACAACGGAACCTCACTAAAACCCTATGGGCTCCTACAGAACACTGCAGGTGCCTACGGAACCCTACAGACAACTACGGGCACTTACAGAACACTGCAGGCCCCTACGGAACCCTACAGGTCCATACAGAACCCCACAGGGCCCTACGGAACTTTACCAGCCACTACGGAACTCTACGGGCCCCTACGGAACCCTGCAGAACCCTCCGGAACCTTACAGAATCCCACAGACTCCTACAGACTTCTGCGGGCACTTACACAACCCTACAGGTCCCTACGGGACTCTATGGGCCCCTAGGGAACCCTATAGATTTCGATGGAACCCTACGAGCCCCTCTAGAACCCTACGGAATACTCCAGGACCCGACAGCACTCTACAAGACCCTTAGCAACACAACGGAACCTCACTAAAACCCTATGGGCTCCTACAGAACACTGTAGGCGCCTACGGAACCCTACAGACCCCTACAGAATACTACCAGCCACTACAGAAAAATATGGCCCCTACGGAACTCTACGGAACCTGGCAGAAACACTGTGGGCCCCTACAGGCCCTTGCGGGCACTTGCAGAACTCTGCAGGAACCCACGGAACTTTATGGAACCCTACCAGCCCCTACGGAAGCCTAAAGACCCTTGCAGGCAGTTACGGAACGGTACAGGGCCCTAGGGAACTTTACCAGCCACTACGGAACTCTACGGGCCCCTACGGAACCCTGCAGAACCCTGCAGAACCTTACAGAATCCCACGGATTCCTACAGACTCCTGCGGGCACTTACTCAACCCTAGAGGACCCTACGGAACACTGCCAGCTCCTATGGAAGGAACCCTACGGGCCCCTACAGAACACTACTGGCTCCTGCGGTACTCCAGAGGCCTCTAGGGAACCTACGAAGCTCTACGGAACCCTATGGATCCTTACGGAACAGTACGGGCCCCTTTAGACCTCTGCGGGCGCTTATGGAAACCTACAGGACCCTACGGAACTGTACGAGACTCTACAGGCCCCTACGGAACCCTACACAACCCTCCGGAAACATATGGCACCCTACAAGCTCCTACCAACCCCTGCGGGCACTTACACAACCCTACAGGCCCCTACGGAAATCTACGGGACTCTACGGGCCCCTAGGGAACCCTACAGATTTCGACGGAAATCTACCAGCCCCTCTGGAACCCTACAGAATACTCCAGGACCCGACAGCACTCTACAAGACCCTTAGCAACACAACGGAACCTCACTAAAACCCTATGGGCTCCTACAGAATACTGCAGGTGCCTACGGAACCCTACAGACATCTACGGGCACGTACAGAACACTGCAGGCCCCTACGGAACCCTACAGGTCCATACAGAACCCCACAGGGCCCTACGGAACTTTACCAGCCACTACGGAACTCTACGGGCCCCTACGGAACCCTGCAGAACCCTCCGGAACCTTACAGAATCCCACAGACTCCTACAGACTTCTGCGGGCACTTACACAACCCTACAGGCCCCTACGGAACACTGCCAGCCCCTATGGAAGGAACCCTACGGGCCCCTACAGAACACTACTGGCTCCTGCGGTACTCCACAGGCCTCTAGGGAATCTACGAAGCTCTACGGAGCCCTATGGATCCTTACGGAACAGTACGGGCCCATTCAGACCTCTGCGGGCACTTATGGAAACCTACAGGACCCTACGGAACTGTACGAGACTCTACAGGCCCCTAGGGAACACCACAGGCCCCTACGGAACCGTACGAGACTCTACAGGCCCCTAGGGAACACCACAGGCCCCTACGGAACCCTACACAACCCTCTGGAAACTTATGGAACCCTACAAGCTCCTACCAACCCCTGCGAGCACTTACACAACCCTACAGGTCCCTACGGCAATCTACGGGACTCTATGGGCCCCTAGGGAACCCTACAGATTTCGACGGAACACTACGAGCCCCTCTGAAACCCTACAGAATACTCCAGGACCCGACAGCACTCTACAAGACCCTTAGCAACACAACGGAACCTCACTAAAACCCTATGGGCTCCTACAGAACACTGCAGGTGCCTACGGAACCCTACAGAGCCCTGCGGAACCCTACAGACACCTGCGGGCACTTACAGAACACTGCAGGCCCCTACGGAACCCTACAGGTCCATACAGAACCCCACAGTGCCCCACGGAACTTTATGGAACCCTACCAGCCCCTACAGAAGCCTAAAGACCCTTGCAGGCAGTTACGGTACGGTACAGGGCCCTAGGGAACTTTACCAGCCACTACGGAACTCTACGGGCCCCTACGGAACCCTGCAGAACCCTCCAGAACCTTACAGAATCCCACAGACTCCTACAGACTTCTGCGGGCACTTACACAACCCTACAGGTCCCTACGGAAATCTACGGGACTCTACGGGCCCCTAGGGAACCCTACAGATTTCGATGGAACCCTATGAGGCCCTCTGGAACCCTACGGAATACTCCAGGACCCGACAGCACTCTACAAGACCCTTAGCAACACAACGGAACCTCACTAAAACCCTAAGGGCTCCTACAGAATACTGCAGGTGCCTACGGAACCCGTACAGACACCTACGGGCACTTACAGAACACTGCAGGCCCCTACGGAACCCTACAGGTCCATACAGAACCCCACAGGGCCCTACGGAACTTTACCAGCCACTACGGAACTCTACGGGCCCCTACGGAACCCTGCAGAACCCTCCGGAACCTTACAGAATCCCACAGACTCCTACAGACTTCTGCGGGCACTTACACAACCCTACAGGTCCCTACGGGACTCTATGGGCCCCTAGGGAACCCTATAGATTTCGATGGAACCCTACGAGCCCCTCTGGAACCCTAAAGAATACTCCAGGACCCGACAGCACTCTACAAGACCCTTAGCAACACAACGGAACCTCACTAAAACCCTATGGGCTCCTACAGAACACTGTAGGCGCCTACGGAACCCTACAGACCCCTACAGAATACTACCAGCCACTACAGAAAAATATGGCCCCTACGGAACTCTACAGAACCTGGCAGAAACACTGTGGGCCCCTACAGGCCCTTGCGGCACTTGCAGAACTCTGCAGGAACCCACGGAACTTTATGGAACCCTACCAGCCCCTACGGAAGCCTAAAGACCCTTGCAGGCAGTTACGGAACGGTACAGGGCCCTAGGGAACTTTACCAGCCACTACGGAACTCTACGGGCCCCTACGGAACCCTGCAGAACCCTGCAGAAACTTACAGAATCCCACGGATTCCTACAGACTCCTGCGGGCACTTACTCAACCCTAGAGGACCCTACGGAACACTGCCAGCTCCTATGGAAGGAACCCTACGGGCCCCTACAGAACACTACTGGCTCCTGCGGTACTCCAGAGGCCTCTAGGGAACCTACGAAGCTCTACGGAACCCTATGGATCCTTACGGAACAGTACGGGCCCCTTTAGACCTCTGCGGGCGCTTATGGAAACCTACAGGACCCTACGGAACTGTACAAGACTCTACAGGCCCCTACGGAACCCTACACAACCCTCCGGAAACATATGGCACCCTACAAGCTCCTACCAACCCCTGCGGGCACTTACACAACCCTACAGGCCCCTACGGAAATCTACGGGACTCTACGGGCCTCTAGGGAACCCTTCAGATTTCGACGGAAATCTACCAGCCCCTCTGGAACCCTACAGAATACTCCAGGACCCGACAGCACTCTACAAGACCCTTAGCAACACAACGGAACCTCACTAAAACCCTATGGGCTCCTACAGAACACTGCAGGTGCCTACGGAACCCTACAGACAACTACGGGCACTTACAGAACACTGCAGGCCCCTACGGAACCCTACAGGTCCATACAGAACCCCACAGGGCCCTACGGAACTTTACCAGCCACTACGGAACTCTACGGGCCCCTACGGAACCCTGCAGAACCCTCCGGAACCTTACAGAATCCCACAGACTCCTACAGACTTCTGCGGGCACTTACACAACCCTACAGGTCCCTACGGGACTCTATGGGCCCCTAGGGAACCCTATAGATTTCGATGGAACCCTACGAGCCCCTCTAGAACCCTACGGAATACTCCAGGACCCGACAGCACTCTACAAGACCCTTAGCAACACAACGGAACCTCACTAAAACCCTATGGGCTCCTACAGAACACTGTAGGCGCCTACGGAACCCTACAGACCCCTACAGAATACTACCAGCCACTACAGAAAAATATGGCCCCTACGGAACTCTACGGAACCTGGCAGAAACACTGTGGGCCCCTACAGGCCCTTGCGGGCACTTGCAGAACTCTGCAGGAACCCACGGAACTTTATGGAACCCTACCAGCCCCTACGGAAGCCTAAAGACCCTTGCAGGCAGTTACGGAACGGTACAGGGCCCTAGGGAACTTTACCAGCCACTACGGAACTCTACGGGCCCCTACGGAACCCTGCAGAACCCTGCAGAACCTTACAGAATCCCACGGATTCCTACAGACTCCTGCGGGCACTTACTCAACCCTAGAGGACCCTACGGAACACTGCCAGCTCCTATGGAAGGAACCCTACGGGCCCCTACAGAACACTACTGGCTCCTGCGGTACTCCAGAGGCCTCTAGGGAACCTACGAAGCTCTACGGAACCCTATGGATCCTTACGGAACAGTACGGGCCCCTTTAGACCTCTGCGGGCGCTTATGGAAACCTACAGGACCCTACGGAACTGTACGAGACTCTACAGGCCCCTACGGAACCCTACACAACCCTCCGGAAACATATGGCACCCTACAAGCTCCTACCAACCCCTGCGGGCACTTACACAACCCTACAGGCCCCTACGGAAATCTACGGGACTCTACGGGCCCCTAGGGAACCCTACAGATTTCGACGGAAATCTACCAGCCCCTCTGGAACCCTACAGAATACTCCAGGACCCGACAGCACTCTACAAGACCCTTAGCAACACAACGGAACCTCACTAAAACCCTATGGGCTCCTACAGAATACTGCAGGTGCCTACGGAACCCTACAGACATCTACGGGCACGTACAGAACACTGCAGGCCCCTACGGAACCCTACAGGTCCATACAGAACCCCACAGGGCCCTACGGAACTTTACCAGCCACTACGGAACTCTACGGGCCCCTACGGAACCCTGCAGAACCCTCCGGAACCTTACAGAATCCCACAGACTCCTACAGACTTCTGCGGGCACTTACACAACCCTACAGGCCCCTACGGAACACTGCCAGCCCCTATGGAAGGAACCCTACGGGCCCCTACAGAACACTACTGGCTCCTGCGGTACTCCACAGGCCTCTAGGGAATCTACGAAGCTCTACGGAGCCCTATGGATCCTTACGGAACAGTACGGGCCCATTCAGACCTCTGCGGGCACTTATGGAAACCTACAGGACCCTACGGAACTGTACGAGACTCTACAGGCCCCTAGGGAACACCACAGGCCCCTACGGAACCGTACGAGACTCTACAGGCCCCTAGGGAACACCACAGGCCCCTACGGAACCCTACACAACCCTCTGGAAACTTATGGAACCCTACAAGCTCCTACCAACCCCTGCGAGCACTTACACAACCCTACAGGTCCCTACGGCAATCTACGGGACTCTATGGGCCCCTAGGGAACCCTACAGATTTCGACGGAACACTACGAGCCCCTCTGAAACCCTACAGAATACTCCAGGACCCGACAGCACTCTACAAGACCCTTAGCAACAAAACGGAACCTCACTAAAACCCTATGGGCTCCTACAGAACACTGCAGGTGCCTACGGAAACCTACAGACCCCTACGGAACCCTACAGACACCTGCGGGCACTTACAGACAACTGCAGGCCCCTACGGAACCCTACACGTCCATACAGAACCCCACAGTGCCCCACGGAACTTTATGGAACCCTACCAGCCCCTACGGAAGCCTAAAGACCCTTGCAGGCAGTTACGGAACGGTACAGGGCCCTAGGGAACTTTACCAGCCACTACGGAACTCTACGGGCCCCTACGGAACCCTGCAGAACCCTCCAGAACCTTACAGAATCCCACAGACTCCTACAGACTTCTGCGGGCACTTACACAACCCTACAGGTCCCTACGGAAATCTACGGGACTCTACGGGCCCCTAGGGAACCCTTCAGATTTCGATGGAACCCTATGAGGCCCTCTGGAACCCTACGGAATACTCCAGGACCCGACAGCACTCTACAAGACCCTTAGCAACACAACGGAACCTCACTAAAACCCTAAGGGCTCCTACAGAATACTGCAGGTGCCTACGGAACCCGTACAGACACCTACGGGCACTTACAGAACACTGCAGGCCCCTACGGAACCCTACAGGTCCATACAGAACCCCACAGGGCCCTACGGAACTTTACCAGCCACTACGGAACTCTACGGGCCCCTACGGAACCCTGCAGAACCCTCCGGAACCTTACAGAATCCCACAGACTCCTACAGACTTCTGCGGGCACTTACACAACCCTACAGGTCCCTACGGGACTCTATGGGCCCCTAGGGAACCCTATAGATTTCGATGGAACCCTACGAGCCCCTCTGGAACCCTAAAGAATACTCCAGGACCCGACAGCACTCTACAAGACCCTTAGCAACACAACGGAACCTCACTAAAACCCTATGGGCTCCTACAGAACACTGTAGGCGCCTACGGAACCCTACAGACCCCTACAGAATACTACCAGCCACTACAGAAAAATATGGCCCCTACGGAACTCTACAGAACCTGGCAGAAACACTGTGGGCCCCTACAGGCCCTTGCGGCACTTGCAGAACTCTGCAGGAACCCACGGAACTTTATGGAACCCTACCAGCCCCTACGGAAGCCTAAAGACCCTTGCAGGCAGTTACGGAACGGTACAGGGCCCTAGGGAACTTTACCAGCCACTACGGAACTCTACGGGCCCCTACGGAACCCTGCAGAACCCTCCGGAACCTTACAGAATCCCACGGATTCCTACAGACTCCTGCGGGCACTTACTCAACCCTAGAGGACCCTACGGAACACTGCCAGCTCCTATGGAAGGAACCCTACGGGCCCCTACAGAACACTACTGGCTCCTGCGGTACTCCAGAGGCCTCTAGGGAACCTACGAAGCTCTACGGAACCCTATGGATCCTTACGGAACAGTACGGGCCCCTTTAGACCTCTGCGGGCGCTTATGGCAACCTACAGGACCCTACGGAACTGTACGAGACTCTACAGGCCCCTACGGAACCCTACACAACCCTCCGGAAACATATGGCACCCTACAAGCTCCTACCAACCCCTGCGGGCACTTACACAACCCTACAGGCCCCTACGGAAATCTACGGGACTCTACGGGCCCCTAGGGAACCCTTCAGATTTCGACGGAAATCTACCAGCCCCTCTGGAACCCTACAGAATACTCCAGGACCCGACAGCACTCTACAAGACCCTTAGCAACACAACGGAACCTCACTAAAACCCTATGGGCTCCTACAGAACACTGCAGGTGCCTACGGAACCCTACAGACAACTACGGGCACTTACAGAACACTGCAGGCCCCTACGGAACCCTACAGGTCCATACAGAACCCCACAGGGCCCTACGGAACTTTACCAGCCACTACGGAACTCTACGGGCCCCTACGGAACCCTGCAGAACCCTCCAGAACCTTACAGAATCCCACAGACTCCTACAGACTTCTGCGGGCACTTACACAACCCTACAGGTCCCTACGGGACTCTATGGGCCCCTAGGGAACCCTATAGATTTCGATGGAACCCTACGAGCCCCTCTAGAACCCTACGGAATACTCCAGGACCCGACAGCACTCTACAAGACCCTTAGCAACACAACGGAACCTCACTAAAACCCTATGGGCTCCTACAGAACACTGTAGGCGCCTACGGAACCCTACAGACCCCTACAGAATACTACCAGCCACTACAGAAAAATATGGCCCCTACGGAACTCTACGGAACCTGGCAGAAACACTGTGGGCCCCTACAGGCCCTTGCGGGCACTTGCAGAACTCTGCAGGAACCCACGGAACTTTATGGAACCCTACCAGCCCCTACGGAAGCCTAAAGACCCTTGCAGGCAGTTACGGAACGGTACAGGGCCCTAGGGAACTTTACCAGCCACTACGGAACTCTACGGGCCCCTACGGAACCCTGCAGAACCCTGCAGAACCTTACAGAATCCCACGGATTCCTACAGACTCCTGCGGGCACTTACTCAACCCTAGAGGACCCTACGGAACACTGCCAGCTCCTATGGAAGGAACCCTACGGGCCCCTACAGAACACTACTGGCTCCTGCGGTACTCCAGAGGCCTCTAGGGAACCTACGAAGCTCTACGGAACCCTATGGATCCTTACGGAACAGTACGGGCCCCTTTAGACCTCTGCGGGCGCTTATGGAAACCTACAGGACCCTACGGAACTGTACGAGACTCTACAGGCCCCTACGGAACCCTACACAACCCTCCGGAAACATATGGCACCCTACAAGCTCCTACCAACCCCTGCGGGCACTTACACAACCCTACAGGCCCCTACGGAAATCTACGGGACTCTACGGGCCCCTAGGGAACCCTACAGATTTCGACGGAAATCTACCAGCCCCTCTGGAACCCTACAGAATACTCCAGGACCCGACAGCACTCTACAAGACCCTTAGCAACACAACGGAACCTCACTAAAACCCTATGGGCTCCTACAGAATACTGCAGGTGCCTACGGAACCCTACAGACATCTACGGGCACGTACAGAACACTGCAGGCCCCTACGGAACCCTACAGGTCCATACAGAACCCCACAGGGCCCTACGGAACTTTACCAGCCACTACGGAACTCTACGGGCCCCTACGGAACCCTGCAGAACCCTCCGGAACCTTACAGAATCCCACAGACTCCTACAGACTTCTGCGGGCACTTACACAACCCTACAGGCCCCTACGGAACACTGCCAGCCCCTATGGAAGGAACCCTACGGGCCCCTACAGAACACTACTGGCTCCTGCGGTACTCCACAGGCCTCTAGGGAATCTACGAAGCTCTACGGAGCCCTATGGATCCTTACGGAACACTACGGGCCCATTCAGACCTCTGCGGGCACTTATGGAAACCTACAGGACCCTACGGAACTGTACGAGACTCTACAGGCCCCTAGGGAACACCACAGGCCCCTACGGAACCGTACGAGACTCTACAGGCCCCTAGGGAACACCACAGGCCCCTACGGAACCCTACACAACCCTCTGGAAACTTATGGAACCCTACAAGCTCCTACCAACCCCTGCGAGCACTTACACAACCCTACAGGTCCCTACGGCAATCTACGGGACTCTATGGGCCCCTAGGGAACCCTACAGATTTCGACGGAACACTACGAGCCCCTCTGAAACCCTACAGAATACTCCAGGACCCGACAGCACTCTACAAGACCCTTAGCAACAAAACGGAACCTCACTAAAACCCTATGGGCTCCTACAGAACACTGCAGGTGCCTACGGAAACCTACAGACCCCTACGGAACCCTACAGACACCTGCGGGCACTTACAGACAACTGCAGGCCCCTACGGAACCCTACACGTCCATACAGAACCCCACAGTGCCCCACGGAACTTTATGGAACCCTACCAGCCCCTACGGAAGCCTAAAGACCCTTGCAGGCAGTTACGGAACGGTACAGGGCCCTAGGGAACTTTACCAGCCACTACGGAACTCTACGGGCCCCTACGGAACCCTGCAGAACCCTCCAGAACCTTACAGAATCCCACAGACTCCTACAGACTTCTGCGGGCACTTACACAACCCTACAGGTCCCTACGGAAATCTACGGGACTCTACGGGCCCCTAGGGAACCCTTCAGATTTCGATGGAACCCTATGAGGCCCTCTGGAACCCTACGGAATACTCCAGGACCCGACAGCACTCTACAAGACCCTTAGCAACACAACGGAACCTCACTAAAACCCTAAGGGCTCCTACAGAATACTGCAGGTGCCTACGGAACCCGTACAGACACCTACGGGCACTTACAGAACACTGCAGGCCCCTACGGAACCCTACAGGTCCATACAGAACCCCACAGGGCCCTACGGAACTTTACCAGCCACTACGGAACTCTACGGGCCCCTACGGAACCCTGCAGAACCCTCCGGAACCTTACAGAATCCCACAGACTCCTACAGACTTCTGCGGGCACTTACACAACCCTACAGGTCCCTACGGGACTCTATGGGCCCCTAGGGAACCCTATAGATTTCGATGGAACCCTACGAGCCCCTCTGGAACCCTAAAGAATACTCCAGGACCCGACAGCACTCTACAAGACCCTTAGCAACACAACGGAACCTCACTAAAACCCTATGGGCTCCTACAGAACACTGTAGGCGCCTACGGAACCCTACAGACCCCTACAGAATACTACCAGCCACTACAGAAAAATATGGCCCCTACGGAACTCTACAGAACCTGGCAGAAACACTGTGGGCCCCTACAGGCCCTTGCGGCACTTGCAGAACTCTGCAGGAACCCACGGAACTTTATGGAACCCTACCAGCCCCTACGGAAGCCTAAAGACCCTTGCAGGCAGTTACGGAACGGTACAGGGCCCTAGGGAACTTTACCAGCCACTACGGAACTCTACGGGCCCCTACGGAACCCTGCAGAACCCTCCGGAACCTTACAGAATCCCACGGATTCCTACAGACTCCTGCGGGCACTTACTCAACCCTAGAGGACCCTACGGAACACTGCCAGCTCCTATGGAAGGAACCCTACGGGCCCCTACAGAACACTACTGGCTCCTGCGGTACTCCAGAGGCCTCTAGGGAACCTACGAAGCTCTACGGAACCCTATGGATCCTTACGGAACAGTACGGGCCCCTTTAGACCTCTGCGGGCGCTTATGGCAACCTACAGGACCCTACGGAACTGTACGAGACTCTACAGGCCCCTACGGAACCCTACACAACCCTCCGGAAACATATGGCACCCTACAAGCTCCTACCAACCCCTGCGGGCACTTACACAACCCTACAGGCCCCTACGGAAATCTACGGGACTCTACGGGCCCCTAGGGAACCCTTCAGATTTCGACGGAAATCTACGAGCCCCTCTGGAACCCTACAGAATACTCCAGGACCCGACAGCACTCTACAAGACCCTTAGCAACACAACGGAACCTCACTAAAACCCTATGGGCTCCTACAGAACACTGCAGGTGCCTACGGAACCCTACAGACATCTACGGGCACGTACAGAACACTGCAGGCCCCTACGGAACCCTACAGGTCCATACAGAACCCCACAGGGCCCTACGGAACTTTACCAGCCACTACGGAACTCTACGGGCCCCTACGGAACCCTGCAGAACCCTCCGGAACCTTACAGAATCCCACAGACTCCTACAGACTTCTGCGGGCACTTACACAACCCTACAGGCCCCTACGGAACACTGCCAGCCCCTATGGAAGGAACCCTACGGGCCCCTACAGAACACTACTGGCTCCTGCGGTACTCCACAGGCCTCTAGGGAATCTACGAAGCTCTACGGAGCCCTATGGATCCTTACGGAACAGTACGGGCCCATTCAGACCTCTGCGGGCACTTATGGAAACCTACAGGACCCTACGGAACTGTACGAGACTCTACAGGCCCCTAGGGAACACCACAGGCCCCTACGGAACCGTACGAGACTCTACAGGCCCCTAGGGAACACCACAGGCCCCTACGGAACCCTACACAACCCTCTGGAAACTTATGGAACCCTACAAGCTCCTACCAACCCCTGCGAGCACTTACACAACCCTACAGGTCCCTACGGCAATCTACGGGACTCTATGGGCCCCTAGGGAACCCTACAGATTTCGACGGAACACTACGAGCCCCTCTGAAACCCTACAGAATACTCCAGGACCCGACAGCACTCTACAAGACCCTTAGCAACAAAACGGAACCTCACTAAAACCCTATGGGCTCCTACAGAACACTGCAGGTGCCTACGGAAACCTACAGACCCCTACGGAACCCTACAGACACCTGCGGGCACTTACAGACAACTGCAGGCCCCTACGGAACCCTACACGTCCATACAGAACCCCACAGTGCCCCACGGAACTTTATGGAACCCTACCAGCCCCTACGGAAGCCTAAAGACCCTTGCAGGCAGTTACGGAACGGTACAGGGCCCTAGGGAACTTTACCAGCCACTACGGAACTCTACGGGCCCCTACGGAACCCTGCAGAACCCTCCAGAACCTTACAGAATCCCACAGACTCCTACAGACTTCTGCGGGCACTTACACAACCCTACAGGTCCCTACGGAAATCTACGGGACTCTACGGGCCCCTAGGGAACCCTTCAGATTTCGATGGAACCCTATGAGGCCCTCTGGAACCCTACGGAATACTCCAGGACCCGACAGCACTCTACAAGACCCTTAGCAACACAACGGAACCTCACTAAAACCCTAAGGGCTCCTACAGAATACTGCAGGTGCCTACGGAACCCGTACAGACACCTACGGGCACTTACAGAACACTGCAGGCCCCTACGGAACCCTACAGGTCCATACAGAACCCCACAGGGCCCTACGGAACTTTACCAGCCACTACGGAACTCTACGGGCCCCTACGGAACCCTGCAGAACCCTCCGGAACCTTACAGAATCCCACAGACTCCTACAGACTTCTGCGGGCACTTACACAACCCTACAGGTCCCTACGGGACTCTATGGGCCCCTAGGGAACCCTATAGATTTCGATGGAACCCTACGAGCCCCTCTGGAACCCTAAAGAATACTCCAGGACCCGACAGCACTCTACAAGACCCTTAGCAACACAACGGAACCTCACTAAAACCCTATGGGCTCCTACAGAACACTGCAGGTGCCTACGGAACCCTACAGACATCTACGGGCACGTACAGAACACTGCAGGCCCCTACGGAACCCTACAGGTCCATACAGAACCCCACAGGGCCCTACGGAACTTTACCAGCCACTACGGAACTCTACGGGCCCCTACGGAACCCTGCAGAACCCTCCGGAACCTTACAGAATCCCACAGACTCCTACAGACTTCTGCGGGCACTTACACAACCCTACAGGCCCCTACGGAACACTGCCAGCCCCTATGGAAGGAACCCTACGGGCCCCTACAGAACACTACTGGCTCCTGCGGTACTCCACAGGCCTCTAGGGAATCTACGAAGCTCTACGGAGCCCTATGGATCCTTACGGAACAGTACGGGCCCATTCAGACCTCTGCGGGCACTTATGGAAACCTACAGGACCCTACGGAACTGTACGAGACTCTACAGGCCCCTAGGGAACACCACAGGCCCCTACGGAACCGTACGAGACTCTACAGGCCCCTAGGGAACACCACAGGCCCCTACGGAACCCTACACAACCCTCTGGAAACTTATGGAACCCTACAAGCTCCTACCAACCCCTGCGAGCACTTACACAACCCTACAGGTCCCTACGGCAATCTACGGGACTCTATGGGCCCCTAGGGAACCCTACAGATTTCGACGGAACACTACGAGCCCCTCTGAAACCCTACAGAATACTCCAGGACCCGACAGCACTCTACAAGACCCTTAGCAACAAAACGGAACCTCACTAAAACCCTATGGGCTCCTACAGAACACTGCAGGTGCCTACGGAAACCTACAGACCCCTACGGAACCCTACAGACACCTGCGGGCACTTACAGACAACTGCAGGCCCCTACGGAACCCTACACGTCCATACAGAACCCCACAGTGCCCCACGGAACTTTATGGAACCCTACCAGCCCCTACGGAAGCCTAAAGACCCTTGCAGGCAGTTACGGAACGGTACAGGGCCCTAGGGAACTTTACCAGCCACTACGGAACTCTACGGGCCCCTACGGAACCCTGCAGAACCCTCCAGAACCTTACAGAATCCCACAGACTCCTACAGACTTCTGCGGGCACTTACACAACCCTACAGGTCCCTACGGAAATCTACGGGACTCTACGGGCCCCTAGGGAACCCTTCAGATTTCGATGGAACCCTATGAGGCCCTCTGGAACCCTACGGAATACTCCAGGACCCGACAGCACTCTACAAGACCCTTAGCAACACAACGGAACCTCACTAAAACCCTAAGGGCTCCTACAGAATACTGCAGGTGCCTACGGAACCCGTACAGACACCTACGGGCACTTACAGAACACTGCAGGCCCCTACGGAACCCTACAGGTCCATACAGAACCCCACAGGGCCCTACGGAACTTTACCAGCCACTACGGAACTCTACGGGCCCCTACGGAACCCTGCAGAACCCTCCGGAACCTTACAGAATCCCACAGACTCCTACAGACTTCTGCGGGCACTTACACAACCCTACAGGTCCCTACGGGACTCTATGGGCCCCTAGGGAACCCTATAGATTTCGATGGAACCCTACGAGCCCCTCTGGAACCCTACAGAATACTCCAGGACCCGACAGCACTCTACAAGACCCTTAGCAACACAACGGAACCTCACTAAAACCCTATGGGCTCCTACAGAACACTGTAGGCGCCTACGGAACCCTACAGACCCCTACAGAATACTACCAGCCACTACAGAAAAATATGGCCCCTACGGAACTCTACAGAACCTGGCAGAAACACTGTGGGCCCCTACAGGCCCTTGCGGCACTTGCAGAACTCTGCAGGAACCCACGGAACTTTATGGAACCCTACCAGCCCCTACGGAAGCCTAAAGACCCTTGCAGGCAGTTACGGAACGGTACAGGGCCCTAGGGAACTTTACCAGCCACTACGGAACTCTACGGGCCCCTACGGAACCCTGCAGAACCCTCCGGAACCTTACAGAATCCCACGGATTCCTACAGACTCCTGCGGGCACTTACTCAACCCTAGAGGACCCTACGGAACACTGCCAGCTCCTATGGAAGGAACCCTACGGGCCCCTACAGAACACTACTGGCTCCTGCGGTACTCCAGAGGCCTCTAGGGAACCTACGAAGCTCTACGGAACCCTATGGATCCTTACGGAACAGTACGGGCCCCTTTAGACCTCTGCGGGCGCTTATGGCAACCTACAGGACCCTACGGAACTGTACGAGACTCTACAGGCCCCTACGGAACCCTACACAACCCTCCGGAAACATATGGCACCCTACAAGCTCCTACCAACCCCTGCGGGCACTTACACAACCCTACAGGCCCCTACGGAAATCTACGGGACTCTACGGGCCCCTAGGGAACCCTTCAGATTTCGACGGAAATCTACGAGCCCCTCTGGAACCCTACAGAATACTCCAGGACCCGACAGCACTCTACAAGACCCTTAGCAACACAACGGAACCTCACTAAAACCCTATGGGCTCCTACAGAACACTGCAGGTGCCTACGGAACCCTACAGACAACTACGGGCACTTACAGAACACTGCAGGCCCCTACGGAACCCTACAGGTCCATACAGAACCCCACAGGGCCCTACGGAACTTTACCAGCCACTACGGAACTCTACGGGCCCCTACGGAACCCTGCAGAACCCTCCAGAACCTTACAGAATCCCACAGACTCCTACAGACTTCTGCGGGCACTTACACAACCCTACAGGTCCCTACGGGACTCTATGGGCCCCTAGGGAACCCTATAGATTTCGATGGAACCCTACGAGCCCCTCTAGAACCCTACGGAATACTCCAGGACCCGACAGCACTCTACAAGACCCTTAGCAACACAACGGAACCTCACTAAAACCCTATGGGCTCCTACAGAACACTGTAGGCGCCTACGGAACCCTACAGACCCCTACAGAATACTACCAGCCACTACAGAAAAATATGGCCCCCTACGGAACTCTACGGAACCTGGCAGAAACACTGTGGGCCCCTACAGGCCCTTGCGGGCACTTGCAGAACTCTGCAGGAACCCACGGAACTTTATGGAACCCTACCAGCCCCTACGGAAGCCTAAAGACCCTTGCAGGCAGTTACGGAACGGTACAGGGCCCTAGGGAACTTTACCAGCCACTACGGAACTCTATGGGCCCCTACGGAACCCTGCAGAACCCTGCAGAACCTTACAGAATCCCACGGATTCCTACAGACTCCTGCGGGCACTTACTCAACCCTAGAGGACCCTACGGAACACTGCCAGCTCCTATGGAAGGAACCCTACGGGCCCCTACAGAACACTACTGGCTCCTGCGGTACTCCAGAGGCCTCTAGGGAACCTACGAAGCTCTACGGAACCCTATGGATCCTTACGGAACAGTACGGGCCCCTTTAGACCTCTGCGGGCGCTTATGGAAACCTACAGGACCCTACGGAACTGTACGAGACTCTACAGGCCCCTACGGAACCCTACACAACCCTCCGGAAACATATGGCACCCTACAAGCTCCTACCAACCCCTGCGGGCACTTACACAACCCTACAGGCCCCTACGGAAATCTACGGGACTCTACGGGCCCCTAGGGAACCCTACAGATTTCGACGGAAATCTACCAGCCCCTCTGGAACCCTACAGAATACTCCAGGACCCGACAGCACTCTACAAGACCCTTAGCAACACAACGGAACCTCACTAAAACCCTATGGGCTCCTACAGAATACTGCAGGTGCCTACGGAACCCTACAGACATCTACGGGCACGTACAGAACACTGCAGGCCCCTACGGAACCCTACAGGTCCATACAGAACCCCACAGGGCCCTACGGAACTTTACCAGCCACTACGGAACTCTACGGGCCCCTACGGAACCCTGCAGAACCCTCCGGAACCTTACAGAATCCCACAGACTCCTACAGACTTCTGCGGGCACTTACACAACCCTACAGGCCCCTACGGAACACTGCCAGCCCCTATGGAAGGAACCCTACGGGCCCCTACAGAACACTACTGGCTCCTGCGGTACTCCACAGGCCTCTAGGGAATCTACGAAGCTCTACGGAGCCCTATGGATCCTTACGGAACAGTACGGGCCCATTCAGACCTCTGCGGGCACTTATGGAAACCTACAGGACCCTACGGAACTGTACGAGACTCTACAGGCCCCTAGGGAACACCACAGGCCCCTACGGAACCGTACGAGACTCTACAGGCCCCTAGGGAACACCACAGGCCCCTACGGAACCCTACACAACCCTCTGGAAACTTATGGAACCCTACAAGCTCCTACCAACCCCTGCGAGCACTTACACAACCCTACAGGTCCCTACGGCAATCTACGGGACTCTATGGGCCCCTAGGGAACCCTACAGATTTCGACGGAACACTACGAGCCCCTCTGAAACCCTACAGAATACTCCAGGACCCGACAGCACTCTACAAGACCCTTAGCAACACAACGGAACCTCACTAAAACCCTATGGGCTCCTACAGAACACTGCAGGTGCCTACGGAACCCTACAGAGCCCTGCGGAACCCTACAGACACCTGCGGGCACTTACAGAACACTGCAGGCCCCTACGGAACCCTACAGGTCCATACAGAACCCCACAGTGCCCCACGGAACTTTATGGAACCCTACCAGCCCCTACAGAAGCCTAAAGACCCTTGCAGGCAGTTACGGTACGGTACAGGGCCCTAGGGAACTTTACCAGCCACTACGGAACTCTACGGGCCCCTACGGAACCCTGCAGAACCCTCCAGAACCTTACAGAATCCCACAGACTCCTACAGACTTCTGCGGGCACTTACACAACCCTACAGGTCCCTACGGAAATCTACGGGACTCTACGGGCCCCTAGGGAACCCTACAGATTTCGATGGAACCCTATGAGGCCCTCTGGAACCCTACGGAATACTCCAGGACCCGACAGCACTCTACAAGACCCTTAGCAACACAACGGAACCTCACTAAAACCCTAAGGGCTCCTACAGAATACTGCAGGTGCCTACGGAACCCGTACAGACACCTACGGGCACTTACAGAACACTGCAGGCCCCTACGGAACCCTACAGGTCCATACAGAACCCCACAGGGCCCTACGGAACTTTACCAGCCACTACGGAACTCTACGGGCCCCTACGGAACCCTGCAGAACCCTCCGGAACCTTACAGAATCCCACAGACTCCTACAGACTTCTGCGGGCACTTACACAACCCTACAGGTCCCTACGGGACTCTATGGGCCCCTAGGGAACCCTATAGATTTCGATGGAACCCTACGAGCCCCTCTGGAACCCTAAAGAATACTCCAGGACCCGACAGCACTCTACAAGACCCTTAGCAACACAACGGAACCTCACTAAAACCCTATGGGCTCCTACAGAACACTGTAGGCGCCTACGGAACCCTACAGACCCCTACAGAATACTACCAGCCACTACAGAAAAATATGGCCCCTACGGAACTCTACAGAACCTGGCAGAAACACTGTGGGCCCCTACAGGCCCTTGCGGCACTTGCAGAACTCTGCAGGAACCCACGGAACTTTATGGAACCCTACCAGCCCCTACGGAAGCCTAAAGACCCTTGCAGGCAGTTACGGAACGGTACAGGGCCCTAGGGAACTTTACCAGCCACTACGGAACTCTACGGGCCCCTACGGAACCCTGCAGAACCCTGCAGAAACTTACAGAATCCCACGGATTCCTACAGACTCCTGCGGGCACTTACTCAACCCTAGAGGACCCTACGGAACACTGCCAGCTCCTATGGAAGGAACCCTACGGGCCCCTACAGAACACTACTGGCTCCTGCGGTACTCCAGAGGCCTCTAGGGAACCTACGAAGCTCTACGGAACCCTATGGATCCTTACGGAACAGTACGGGCCCCTTTAGACCTCTGCGGGCGCTTATGGAAACCTACAGGACCCTACGGAACTGTACAAGACTCTACAGGCCCCTACGGAACCCTACACAACCCTCCGGAAACATATGGCACCCTACAAGCTCCTACCAACCCCTGCGGGCACTTACACAACCCTACAGGCCCCTACGGAAATCTACGGGACTCTACGGGCCCCTAGGGAACCCTTCAGATTTCGACGGAAATCTACCAGCCCCTCTGGAACCCTACAGAATACTCCAGGACCCGACAGCACTCTACAAGACCCTTAGCAACACAACGGAACCTCACTAAAACCCTATGGGCTCCTACAGAACACTGCAGGTGCCTACGGAACCCTACAGACATCTACGGGCACTTACAGAACACTGCAGGCCCCTACGGAACCCTACAGGTCCATACAGAACCCCACAGGGCCCTACGGAACTTTACCAGCCACTACGGAACTCTACGGGCCCCTACGGAACCCTGCAGAACCCTCCGGAACCTTACAGAATCCCACAGACTCCTACAGACTTCTGCGGGCACTTACACAACCCTACAGGTCCCTACGGGACTCTATGGGCCCCTAGGGAACCCTATAGATTTCGATGGAACCCTACGAGCCCCTCTAGAACCCTACGGAATACTCCAGGACCCGACAGCACTCTACAAGACCCTTAGCAACACAACGGAACCTCACTAAAACCCTATGGGCTCCTACAGAACACTGTAGGCGCCTACGGAACCCTACAGACCCCTACAGAATACTACCAGCCACTACAGAAAAATATGGCCCCTACGGAACTCTACGGAACCTGGCAGAAACACTGTGGGCCCCTACAGGCCCTTGCGGGCACTTGCAGAACTCTGCAGGAACCCACGGAACTTTATGGAACCCTACCAGCCCCTACGGAAGCCTAAAGACCCTTGCAGGCAGTTACGGAACGGTACAGGGCCCTAGGGAACTTTACCAGCCACTACGGAACTCTACGGGCCCCTACGGAACCCTGCAGAACCCTGCAGAACCTTACAGAATCCCACGGATTCCTACAGACTCCTGCGGGCACTTACTCAACCCTAGAGGACCCTACGGAACACTGCCAGCTCCTATGGAAGGAACCCTACGGGCCCCTACAGAACACTACTGGCTCCTGCGGTACTCCAGAGGCCTCTAGGGAACCTACGAAGCTCTACGGAACCCTATGGATCCTTACGGAACAGTACGGGCCCCTTTAGACCTCTGCGGGCGCTTATGGAAACCTACAGGACCCTACGGAACTGTACGAGACTCTACAGGCCCCTACGGAACCCTACACAACCCTCCGGAAACATATGGCACCCTACAAGCTCCTACCAACCCCTGCGGGCACTTACACAACCCTACAGGCCCCTACGGAAATCTACGGGACTCTACGGGCCCCTAGGGAACCCTACAGATTTCGACGGAAATCTACCAGCCCCTCTGGAACCCTACAGAATACTCCAGGACCCGACAGCACTCTACAAGACCCTTAGCAACACAACGGAACCTCACTAAAACCCTATGGGCTCCTACAGAATACTGCAGGTGCCTACGGAACCCTACAGACATCTACGGGCACGTACAGAACACTGCAGGCCCCTACGGAACCCTACAGGTCCATACAGAACCCCACAGGGCCCTACGGAACTTTACCAGCCACTACGGAACTCTACGGGCCCCTACGGAACCCTGCAGAACCCTCCGGAACCTTACAGAATCCCACAGACTCCTACAGACTTCTGCGGGCACTTACACAACCCTACAGGCCCCTACGGAACACTGCCAGCCCCTATGGAAGGAACCCTACGGGCCCCTACAGAACACTACTGGCTCCTGCGGTACTCCACAGGCCTCTAGGGAATCTACGAAGCTCTACGGAGCCCTATGGATCCTTACGGAACAGTACGGGCCCATTCAGACCTCTGCGGGCACTTATGGAAACCTACAGGACCCTACGGAACTGTACGAGACTCTACAGGCCCCTAGGGAACACCACAGGCCCCTACGGAACCGTACGAGACTCTACAGGCCCCTAGGGAACACCACAGGCCCCTACGGAACCCTACACAACCCTCTGGAAACTTATGGAACCCTACAAGCTCCTACCAACCCCTGCGAGCACTTACACAACCCTACAGGTCCCTACGGCAATCTACGGGACTCTATGGGCCCCTAGGGAACCCTACAGATTTCGACGGAACACTACGAGCCCCTCTGAAACCCTACAGAATACTCCAGGACCCGACAGCACTCTACAAGACCCTTAGCAACACAACGGAACCTCACTAAAACCCTATGGGCTCCTACAGAACACTGCAGGTGCCTACGGAAACCTACAGACCCCTACGGAACCCTACAGACACCTGCGGGCACTTACAGACAACTGCAGGCCCCTACGGAACCCTACACGTCCATACAGAACCCCACAGTGCCCCACGGAACTTTATGGAACCCTACCAGCCCCTACGGAAGCCTAAAGACCCTTGCAGGCAGTTACGGAACGGTACAGGGCCCTAGGGAACTTTACCAGCCACTACGGAACTCTACGGGCCCCTACGGAACCCTGCAGAACCCTCCAGAACCTTACAGAATCCCACAGACTCCTACAGACTTCTGCGGGCACTTACACAACCCTACAGGTCCCTACGGAAATCTACGGGACTCTACGGGCCCCTAGGGAACCCTTCAGATTTCGATGGAACCCTATGAGGCCCTCTGGAACCCTACGGAATACTCCAGGACCCGACAGCACTCTACAAGACCCTTAGCAACACAACGGAACCTCACTAAAACCCTAAGGGCTCCTACAGAATACTGCAGGTGCCTACGGAACCCGTACAGACACCTACGGGCACTTACAGAACACTGCAGGCCCCTACGGAACCCTACAGGTCCATACAGAACCCCACAGGGCCCTACGGAACTTTACCAGCCACTACGGAACTCTACGGGCCCCTACGGAACCCTGCAGAACCCTCCGGAACCTTACAGAATCCCACAGACTCCTACAGACTTCTGCGGGCACTTACACAACCCTACAGGTCCCTACGGGACTCTATGGGCCCCTAGGGAACCCTATAGATTTCGATGGAACCCTACGAGCCCCTCTGGAACCCTACAGAATACTCCAGGACCCGACAGCACTCTACAAGACCCTTAGCAACACAACGGAACCTCACTAAAACCCTATGGGCTCCTACAGAACACTGTAGGCGCCTACGGAACCCTACAGACCCCTACAGAATACTACCAGCCACTACAGAAAAATATGGCCCCTACGGAACTCTACAGAACCTGGCAGAAACACTGTGGGCCCCTACAGGCCCTTGCGGCACTTGCAGAACTCTGCAGGAACCCACGGAACTTTATGGAACCCTACCAGCCCCTACGGAAGCCTAAAGACCCTTGCAGGCAGTTACGGAACGGTACAGGGCCCTAGGGAACTTTACCAGCCACTACGGAACTCTACGGGCCCCTACGGAACCCTGCAGAACCCTCCGGAACCTTACAGAATCCCACGGATTCCTACAGACTCCTGCGGGCACTTACTCAACCCTAGAGGACCCTACGGAACACTGCCAGCTCCTATGGAAGGAACCCTACGGGCCCCTACAGAACACTACTGGCTCCTGCGGTACTCCAGAGGCCTCTAGGGAACCTACGAAGCTCTACGGAACCCTATGGATCCTTACGGAACAGTACGGGCCCCTTTAGACCTCTGCGGGCGCTTATGGCAACCTACAGGACCCTACGGAACTGTACGAGACTCTACAGGCCCCTACGGAACCCTACACAACCCTCCGGAAACATATGGCACCCTACAAGCTCCTACCAACCCCTGCGGGCACTTACACAACCCTACAGGCCCCTACGGAAATCTACGGGACTCTACGGGCCCCTAGGGAACCCTACAGATTTCGACGGAAATCTACGAGCCCCTCTGGAACCCTACAGAATACTCCAGGACCCGACAGCACTCTACAAGACCCTTAGCAACACAACGGAACCTCACTAAAACCCTATGGGCTCCTACAGAACACTGCAGGTGCCTACGGAACCCTACAGACAACTACGGGCACTTACAGAACACTGCAGGCCCCTACGGAACCCTACAGGTCCATACAGAACCCCACAGGGCCCTACGGAACTTTACCAGCCACTACGGAACTCTACGGGCCCCTACGGAACCCTGCAGAACCCTCCGGAACCTTACAGAATCCCACAGACTCCTACAGACTTCTGCGGGCACTTACACAACCCTACAGGTCCCTACGGGACTCTATGGGCCCCTAGGGAACCCTATAGATTTCGATGGAACCCTACGAGCCCCTCTAGAACCCTACGGAATACTCCAGGACCCGACAGCACTCTACAAGACCCTTAGCAACACAACGGAACCTCACTAAAACCCTATGGGCTCCTACAGAACACTGTAGGCGCCTACGGAACCCTACAGACCCCTACAGAATACTACCAGCCACTACAGAAAAATATGGCCCCCTACGGAACTCTACGGAACCTGGCAGAAACACTGTGGGCCCCTACAGGCCCTTGCGGGCACTTGCAGAACTCTGCAGGAACCCACGGAACTTTATGGAACCCTACCAGCCCCTACGGAAGCCTAAAGACCCTTGCAGGCAGTTACGGAACGGTACAGGGCCCTAGGGAACTTTACCAGCCACTACGGAACTCTACGGGCCCCTACGGAACCCTGCAGAACCCTGCAGAACCTTACAGAATCCCACGGATTCCTACAGACTCCTGCGGGCACTTACTCAACCCTAGAGGACCCTATGGAACACTGCCAGCTCCTATGGAAGGAACCCTACGGGCCCCTACAGAACACTACTGGCTCCTGCGGTACTCCAGAGGCCTCTAGGGAACCTACGAAGCTCTACGGAACCCTATGGATCCTTACGGAACAGTACGGGCCCCTTTAGACCTCTGCGGGCGCTTATGGAAACCTACAGGACCCTACGGAACTGTACGAGACTCTACAGGCCCCTACGGAACCCTACACAACCCTCCGGAAACATATGGCACCCTACAAGCTCCTACCAACCCCTGCGGGCACTTACACAACCCTACAGGCCCCTACGGAAATCTACGGGACTCTACGGGCCCCTAGGGAACCCTACAGATTTCGACGGAAATCTACCAGCCCCTCTGGAACCCTACAGAATACTCCAGGACCCGACAGCACTCTACAAGACCCTTAGCAACACAACGGAACCTCACTAAAACCCTATGGGCTCCTACAGAATACTGCAGGTGCCTACGGAACCCTACAGACATCTACGGGCACGTACAGAACACTGCAGGCCCCTACGGAACCCTACAGGTCCATACAGAACCCCACAGGGCCCTACGGAACTTTACCAGCCACTACGGAACTCTACGGGCCCCTACGGAACCCTGCAGAACCCTCCGGAACCTTACAGAATCCCACAGACTCCTACAGACTTCTGCGGGCACTTACACAACCCTACAGGCCCCTACGGAACACTGCCAGCCCCTATGGAAGGAACCCTACGGGCCCCTACAGAACACTACTGGCTCCTGCGGTACTCCACAGGCCTCTAGGGAATCTACGAAGCTCTACGGAGCCCTATGGATCCTTACGGAACAGTACGGGCCCATTCAGACCTCTGCGGGCACTTATGGAAACCTACAGGACCCTACGGAACTGTACGAGACTCTACAGGCCCCTAGGGAACACCACAGGCCCCTACGGAACCGTACGAGACTCTACAGGCCCCTAGGGAACACCACAGGCCCCTACGGAACCCTACACAACCCTCTGGAAACTTATGGAACCCTACAAGCTCCTACCAACCCCTGCGAGCACTTACACAACCCTACAGGTCCCTACGGCAATCTACGGGACTCTATGGGCCCCTAGGGAACCCTACAGATTTCGACGGAACACTACGAGCCCCTCTGAAACCCTACAGAATACTCCAGGACCCGACAGCACTCTACAAGACCCTTAGCAACACAACGGAACCTCACTAAAACCCTATGGGCTCCTACAGAACACTGCAGGTGCCTACGGAAACCTACAGACCCCTACGGAACCCTACAGACACCTGCGGGCACTTACAGACAACTGCAGGCCCCTACGGAACCCTACACGTCCATACAGAACCCCACAGTGCCCCACGGAACTTTATGGAACCCTACCAGCCCCTACGGAAGCCTAAAGACCCTTGCAGGCAGTTACGGAACGGTACAGGGCCCTAGGGAACTTTACCAGCCACTACGGAACTCTACGGGCCCCTACGGAACCCTGCAGAACCCTCCAGAACCTTACAGAATCCCACAGACTCCTACAGACTTCTGCGGGCACTTACACAACCCTACAGGTCCCTACGGAAATCTACGGGACTCTACGGGCCCCTAGGGAACCCTTCAGATTTCGATGGAACCCTATGAGGCCCTCTGGAACCCTACGGAATACTCCAGGACCCGACAGCACTCTACAAGACCCTTAGCAACACAACGGAACCTCACTAAAACCCTAAGGGCTCCTACAGAATACTGCAGGTGCCTACGGAACCCGTACAGACACCTACGGGCACTTACAGAACACTGCAGGCCCCTACGGAACCCTACAGGTCCATACAGAACCCCACAGGGCCCTACGGAACTTTACCAGCCACTACGGAACTCTACGGGCCCCTACGGAACCCTGCAGAACCCTCCAGAACCTTACAGAATCCCACAGACTCCTACAGACTTCTGCGGGCACTTACACAACCCTACAGGTCCCTACGGAAATCTACGGGACTCTACGGGCCCCTAGGGAACCCTACAGATTTCGATGGAACCCTATGAGGCCCTCTGGAACCCTACGGAATACTCCAGGACCCGACAGCACTCTACAAGACCCTTAGCAACACAACGGAACCTCACTAAAACCCTAAGGGCTCCTACAGAATACTGCAGGTGCCTACGGAACCCGTACAGACACCTACGGGCACTTACAGAACACTGCAGGCCCCTACGGAACCCTACAGGTCCATACAGAACCCCACAGGGCCCTACGGAACTTTACCAGCCACTACGGAACTCTACGGGCCCCTACGGAACCCTGCAGAACCCTCCGGAACCTTACAGAATCCCACAGACTCCTACAGACTTCTGCGGGCACTTACACAACCCTACAGGTCCCTACGGGACTCTATGGGCCCCTAGGGAACCCTATAGATTTCGATGGAACCCTACGAGCCCCTCTGGAACCCTAAAGAATACTCCAGGACCCGACAGCACTCTACAAGACCCTTAGCAACACAACGGAACCTCACTAAAACCCTATGGGCTCCTACAGAACACTGTAGGCGCCTACGGAACCCTACAGACCCCTACAGAATACTACCAGCCACTACAGAAAAATATGGCCCCTACGGAACTCTACAGAACCTGGCAGAAACACTGTGGGCCCCTACAGGCCCTTGCGGCACTTGCAGAACTCTGCAGGAACCCACGGAACTTTATGGAACCCTACCAGCCCCTACGGAAGCCTAAAGACCCTTGCAGGCAGTTACGGAACGGTACAGGGCCCTAGGGAACTTTACCAGCCACTACGGAACTCTACGGGCCCCTACGGAACCCTGCAGAACCCTCCGGAACCTTACAGAATCCCACGGATTCCTACAGACTCCTGCGGGCACTTACTCAACCCTAGAGGACCCTACGGAACACTGCCAGCTCCTATGGAAGGAACCCTACGGGCCCCTACAGAACACTACTGGCTCCTGCGGTACTCCAGAGGCCTCTAGGGAACCTACGAAGCTCTACGGAACCCTATGGATCCTTACGGAACAGTACGGGCCCCTTTAGACCTCTGCGGGCGCTTATGGCAACCTACAGGACCCTACGGAACTGTACGAGACTCTACAGGCCCCTACGGAACCCTACACAACCCTCCGGAAACATATGGCACCCTACAAGCTCCTACCAACCCCTGCGGGCACTTACACAACCCTACAGGCCCCTACGGAAATCTACGGGACTCTACGGGCCCCTAGGGAACCCTTCAGATTTCGACGGAAATCTACGAGCCCCTCTGGAACCCTACAGAATACTCCAGGACCCGACAGCACTCTACTAGACCCTTAGCAACACAACGGAACCTCACTAAAACCCTATGGGCTCCTACAGAACACTGCAGGTGCCTACGGAACCCTACAGACAACTACGGGCACTTACAGAACACTGCAGGCCCCTACGGAACCCTACAGGTCCATACAGAACCCCACAGGGCCCTACGGAACTTTACCAGCCACTACGGAACTCTACGGGCCCCTACGGAACCCTGCAGAACCCTCCGGAACCTTACAGAATCCCACAGACTCCTACAGACTTCTGCGGGCACTTACACAACCCTACAGGTCCCTACGGGACTCTATGGGCCCCTAGGGAACCCTATAGATTTCGATGGAACCCTACGAGCCCCTCTGGAACCCTACGGAATACTCCAGGACCCGACAGCACTCTACAAGACCCTTAGCAACACAACGGAACCTCACTAAAACCCTATGGGCTCCTACAGAACACTGTAGGCGCCTACGGAACCCTACAGACCCCTACAGAATACTACCAGCCACTACAGAAAAATATGGCCCCCTACGGAACTCTACGGAACCTGGCAGAAACACTGTGGGCCCCTACAGGCCCTTGCGGGCACTTGCAGAACTCTGCAGGAACCCACGGAACTTTATGGAACCCTACCAGCCCCTACGGAAGCCTAAAGACCCTTGCAGGCAGTTACGGAACGGTACAGGGCCCTAGGGAACTTTACCAGCCACTACGGAACTCTACGGGCCCCTACGGAACCCTGCAGAACCCTGCAGAACCTTACAGAATCCCACGGATTCCTACAGACTCCTGCGGGCACTTACTCAACCCTAGAGGACCCTATGGAACACTGCCAGCTCCTATGGAAGGAACCCTACGGGCCCCTACAGAACACTACTGGCTCCTGCGGTACTCCAGAGGCCTCTAGGGAACCTACGAAGCTCTACGGAACCCTATGGATCCTTACGGAACAGTACGGGCCCCTTTAGACCTCTGCGGGCGCTTATGGAAACCTACAGGACCCTACGGAACTGTACGAGACTCTACAGGCCCCTACGGAACCCTACACAACCCTCCGGAAACATATGGCACCCTACAAGCTCCTACCAACCCCTGCGGGCACTTACACAACCCTACAGGCCCCTACGGAAATCTACGGGACTCTACGGGCCCCTAGGGAACCCTACAGATTTCGACGGAAATCTACCAGCCCCTCTGGAACCCTACAGAATACTCCAGGACCCGACAGCACTCTACAAGACCCTTAGCAACACAACGGAACCTCACTAAAACCCTATGGGCTCCTACAGAATACTGCAGGTGCCTACGGAACCCTACAGACATCTACGGGCACGTACAGAACACTGCAGGCCCCTACGGAACCCTACAGGTCCATACAGAACCCCACAGGGCCCTACGGAACTTTACCAGCCACTACGGAACTCTACGGGCCCCTACGGAACCCTGCAGAACCCTCCGGAACCTTACAGAATCCCACAGACTCCTACAGACTTCTGCGGGCACTTACACAACCCTACAGGCCCCTACGGAACACTGCCAGCCCCTATGGAAGGAACCCTACGGGCCCCTACAGAACACTACTGGCTCCTGCGGTACTCCACAGGCCTCTAGGGAATCTACGAAGCTCTACGGAGCCCTATGGATCCTTACGGAACAGTACGGGCCCATTCAGACCTCTGCGGGCACTTATGGAAACCTACAGGACCCTACGGAACTGTACGAGACTCTACAGGCCCCTAGGGAACACCACAGGCCCCTACGGAACCGTACGAGACTCTACAGGCCCCTAGGGAACACCACAGGCCCCTACGGAACCCTACACAACCCTCTGGAAACTTATGGAACCCTACAAGCTCCTACCAACCCCTGCGAGCACTTACACAACCCTACAGGTCCCTACGGCAATCTACGGGACTATATGGGCCCCTAGGGAACCCTACAGATTTCGACGGAACACTACGAGCCCCTCTGAAACCCTACAGAATACTCCAGGACCCGACAGCACTCTACAAGACCCTTAGCAACACAACGGAACCTCACTAAAACCCTATGGGCTCCTACAGAACACTGCAGGTGCCTACGGAACCCTACAGAGCCCTGCGGAACCCTACAGACACCTGCGGGCACTTACAGAACACTGCAGGCCCCTACGGAACCCTACAGGTCCATACAGAACCCCACAGTGCCCCACGGAACTTTATGGAACCCTACCAGCCCCTACAGAAGCCTAAAGACCCTTGCAGGCAGTTACGGTACGGTACAGGGCCCTAGGGAACTTTACCAGCCACTACGGAACTCTACGGGCCCCTACGGAACCCTGCAGAACCCTCCGGAACCTTACAGAATCCCACAGACTCCTACAGACTTCTGCGGGCACTTACACAACCCTACAGGTCCCTACGGGACTCTATGGGCCCCTAGGGAACCCTATAGATTTCGATGGAACCCTACGAGCCCCTCTGGAACCCTAAAGAATACTCCAGGACCCGACAGCACTCTACAAGACCCTTAGCAACACAACGGAACCTCACTAAAACCCTATGGGCTCCTACAGAACACTGTAGGCGCCTACGGAACCCTACAGACCCCTACAGAATACTACCAGCCACTACAGAAAAATATGGCCCCTACGGAACTCTACAGAACCTGGCAGAAACACTGTGGGCCCCTACAGGCCCTTGCGGCACTTGCAGAACTCTGCAGGAACCCACGGAACTTTATGGAACCCTACCAGCCCCTACGGAAGCCTAAAGACCCTTGCAGGCAGTTACGGAACGGTACAGGGCCCTAGGGAACTTTACCAGCCACTACGGAACTCTACGGGCCCCTACGGAACCCTGCAGAACCCTCCGGAACCTTACAGAATCCCACGGATTCCTACAGACTCCTGCGGGCACTTACTCAACCCTAGAGGACCCTACGGAACACTGCCAGCTCCTATGGAAGGAACCCTACGGGCCCCTACAGAACACTACTGGCTCCTGCGGTACTCCAGAGGCCTCTAGGGAACCTACGAAGCTCTACGGAACCCTATGGATCCTTACGGAACAGTACGGGCCCCTTTAGACCTCTGCGGGCGCTTATGGCAACCTACAGGACCCTACGGAACTGTACGAGACTCTACAGGCCCCTACGGAACCCTACACAACCCTCCGGAAACATATGGCACCCTACAAGCTCCTACCAACCCCTGCGGGCACTTACACAACCCTACAGGCCCCTACGGAAATCTACGGGACTCTACGGGCCCCTAGGGAACCCTTCAGATTTCGACGGAAATCTACGAGCCCCTCTGGAACCCTACAGAATACTCCAGGACCCGACAGCACTCTACAAGACCCTTAGCAACACAACGGAACCTCACTAAAACCCTATGGGCTCCTACAGAATACTGCAGGTGCCTACGGAACCCTACAGACATCTACGGGCACGTACAGAACACTGCAGGCCCCTACGGAACCCTACAGGTCCATACAGAACCCCACAGGGCCCTACGGAACTTTACCAGCCACTACGGAACTCTACGGGCCCCTACGGAACCCTGCAGAACCCTCCGGAACCTTACAGAATCCCACAGACTCCTACAGACTTCTGCGGGCACTTACACAACCCTACAGGCCCCTACGGAACACTGCCAGCCCCTATGGAAGGAACCCTACGGGCCCCTACAGAACACTACTGGCTCCTGCGGTACTCCACAGGCCTCTAGGGAATCTACGAAGCTCTACGGAGCCCTATGGATCCTTACGGAACAGTACGGGCCCATTCAGACCTCTGCGGGCACTTATGGAAACCTACAGGACCCTACGGAACTGTACGAGACTCTACAGGCCCCTAGGGAACACCACAGGCCCCTACGGAACCGTACGAGACTCTACAGGCCCCTAGGGAACACCACAGGCCCCTACGGAACCCTACACAACCCTCTGGAAACTTATGGAACCCTACAAGCTCCTACCAACCCCTGCGAGCACTTACACAACCCTACAGGTCCCTACGGCAATCTACGGGACTCTATGGGCCCCTAGGGAACCCTACAGATTTCGACGGAACACTACGAGCCCCTCTGAAACCCTACAGAATACTCCAGGACCCGACAGCACTCTACAAGACCCTTAGCAACAAAACGGAACCTCACTAAAACCCTATGGGCTCCTACAGAACACTGCAGGTGCCTACGGAAACCTACAGACCCCTACGGAACCCTACAGACACCTGCGGGCACTTACAGACAACTGCAGGCCCCTACGGAACCCTACACGTCCATACAGAACCCCACAGTGCCCCACGGAACTTTATGGAACCCTACCAGCCCCTACGGAAGCCTAAAGACCCTTGCAGGCAGTTACGGAACGGTACAGGGCCCTAGGGAACTTTACCAGCCACTACGGAACTCTACGGGCCCCTACGGAACCCTGCAGAACCCTCCAGAACCTTACAGAATCCCACAGACTCCTACAGACTTCTGCGGGCACTTACACAACCCTACAGGTCCCTACGGAAATCTACGGGACTCTACGGGCCCCTAGGGAACCCTTCAGATTTCGATGGAACCCTATGAGGCCCTCTGGAACCCTACGGAATACTCCAGGACCCGACAGCACTCTACAAGACCCTTAGCAACACAACGGAACCTCACTAAAACCCTAAGGGCTCCTACAGAATACTGCAGGTGCCTACGGAACCCGTACAGACACCTACGGGCACTTACAGAACACTGCAGGCCCCTACGGAACCCTACAGGTCCATACAGAACCCCACAGGGCCCTACGGAACTTTACCAGCCACTACGGAACTCTACGGGCCCCTACGGAACCCTGCAGAACCCTCCGGAACCTTACAGAATCCCACAGACTCCTACAGACTTCTGCGGGCACTTACACAACCCTACAGGTCCCTACGGGACTCTATGGGCCCCTAGGGAACCCTATAGATTTCGATGGAACCCTACGAGCCCCTCTGGAACCCTAAAGAATACTCCAGGACCCGACAGCACTCTACAAGACCCTTAGCAACACAACGGAACCTCACTAAAACCCTATGGGCTCCTACAGAACACTGCAGGTGCCTACGGAACCCTACAGACATCTACGGGCACGTACAGAACACTGCAGGCCCCTACGGAACCCTACAGGTCCATACAGAACCCCACAGGGCCCTACGGAACTTTACCAGCCACTACGGAACTCTACGGGCCCCTACGGAACCCTGCAGAACCCTCCGGAACCTTACAGAATCCCACAGACTCCTACAGACTTCTGCGGGCACTTACACAACCCTACAGGCCCCTACGGAACACTGCCAGCCCCTATGGAAGGAACCCTACGGGCCCCTACAGAACACTACTGGCTCCTGCGGTACTCCACAGGCCTCTAGGGAATCTACGAAGCTCTACGGAGCCCTATGGATCCTTACGGAACAGTACGGGCCCATTCAGACCTCTGCGGGCACTTATGGAAACCTACAGGACCCTACGGAACTGTACGAGACTCTACAGGCCCCTAGGGAACACCACAGGCCCCTACGGAACCGTACGAGACTCTACAGGCCCCTAGGGAACACCACAGGCCCCTACGGAACCCTACACAACCCTCTGGAAACTTATGGAACCCTACAAGCTCCTACCAACCCCTGCGAGCACTTACACAACCCTACAGGTCCCTACGGCAATCTACGGGACTCTATGGGCCCCTAGGGAACCCTACAGATTTCGACGGAACACTACGAGCCCCTCTGAAACCCTACAGAATACTCCAGGACCCGACAGCACTCTACAAGACCCTTAGCAACAAAACGGAACCTCACTAAAACCCTATGGGCTCCTACAGAACACTGCAGGTGCCTACGGAAACCTACAGACCCCTACGGAACCCTACAGACACCTGCGGGCACTTACAGACAACTGCAGGCCCCTACGGAACCCTACACGTCCATACAGAACCCCACAGTGCCCCACGGAACTTTATGGAACCCTACCAGCCCCTACGGAAGCCTAAAGACCCTTGCAGGCAGTTACGGAACGGTACAGGGCCCTAGGGAACTTTACCAGCCACTACGGAACTCTACGGGCCCCTACGGAACCCTGCAGAACCCTCCAGAACCTTACAGAATCCCACAGACTCCTACAGACTTCTGCGGGCACTTACACAACCCTACAGGTCCCTACGGAAATCTACGGGACTCTACGGGCCCCTAGGGAACCCTTCAGATTTCGATGGAACCCTATGAGGCCCTCTGGAACCCTACGGAATACTCCAGGACCCGACAGCACTCTACAAGACCCTTAGCAACACAACGGAACCTCACTAAAACCCTAAGGGCTCCTACAGAATACTGCAGGTGCCTACGGAACCCGTACAGACACCTACGGGCACTTACAGAACACTGCAGGCCCCTACGGAACCCTACAGGTCCATACAGAACCCCACAGGGCCCTACGGAACTTTACCAGCCACTACGGAACTCTACGGGCCCCTACGGAACCCTGCAGAACCCTCCGGAACCTTACAGAATCCCACAGACTCCTACAGACTTCTGCGGGCACTTACACAACCCTACAGGTCCCTACGGGACTCTATGGGCCCCTAGGGAACCCTATAGATTTCGATGGAACCCTACGAGCCCCTCTGGAACCCTAAAGAATACTCCAGGACCCGACAGCACTCTACAAGACCCTTAGCAACACAACGGAACCTCACTAAAACCCTATGGGCTCCTACAGAACACTGTAGGCGCCTACGGAACCCTACAGACCCCTACAGAATACTACCAGCCACTACAGAAAAATATGGCCCCTACGGAACTCTACAGAACCTGGCAGAAACACTGTGGGCCCCTACAGGCCCTTGCGGCACTTGCAGAACTCTGCAGGAACCCACGGAACTTTATGGAACCCTACCAGCCCCTACGGAAGCCTAAAGACCCTTGCAGGCAGTTACGGAACGGTACAGGGCCCTAGGGAACTTTACCAGCCACTACGGAACTCTACGGGCCCCTACGGAACCCTGCAGAACCCTCCGGAACCTTACAGAATCCCACGGATTCCTACAGACTCCTGCGGGCACTTACTCAACCCTAGAGGACCCTACGGAACACTGCCAGCTCCTATGGAAGGAACCCTACGGGCCCCTACAGAACACTACTGGCTCCTGCGGTACTCCAGAGGCCTCTAGGGAACCTACGAAGCTCTACGGAACCCTATGGATCCTTACGGAACAGTACGGGCCCCTTTAGACCTCTGCGGGCGCTTATGGCAACCTACAGGACCCTACGGAACTGTACGAGACTCTACAGGCCCCTACGGAACCCTACACAACCCTCCGGAAACATATGGCACCCTACAAGCTCCTACCAACCCCTGCGGGCACTTACACAACCCTACAGGCCCCTACGGAAATCTACGGGACTCTACGGGCCCCTAGGGAACCCTTCAGATTTCGACGGAAATCTACGAGCCCCTCTGGAACCCTACAGAATACTCCAGGACCCGACAGCACTCTACAAGACCCTTAGCAACACAACGGAACCTCACTAAAACCCTATGGGCTCCTACAGAACACTGCAGGTGCCTACGGAACCCTACAGACAACTACGGGCACTTACAGAACACTGCAGGCCCCTACGGAACCCTACAGGTCCATACAGAACCCCACAGGGCCCTACGGAACTTTACCAGCCACTACGGAACTCTACGGGCCCCTACGGAACCCTGCAGAACCCTCCAGAACCTTACAGAATCCCACAGACTCCTACAGACTTCTGCGGGCACTTACACAACCCTACAGGTCCCTACGGGACTCTATGGGCCCCTAGGGAACCCTATAGATTTCGATGGAACCCTACGAGCCCCTCTAGAACCCTACGGAATACTCCAGGACCCGACAGCACTCTACAAGACCCTTAGCAACACAACGGAACCTCACTAAAACCCTATGGGCTCCTACAGAACACTGTAGGCGCCTACGGAACCCTACAGACCCCTACAGAATACTACCAGCCACTACAGAAAAATATGGCCCCCTACGGAACTCTACGGAACCTGGCAGAAACACTGTGGGCCCCTACAGGCCCTTGCGGGCACTTGCAGAACTCTGCAGGAACCCACGGAACTTTATGGAACCCTACCAGCCCCTACGGAAGCCTAAAGACCCTTGCAGGCAGTTACGGAACGGTACAGGGCCCTAGGGAACTTTACCAGCCACTACGGAACTCTATGGGCCCCTACGGAACCCTGCAGAACCCTGCAGAACCTTACAGAATCCCACGGATTCCTACAGACTCCTGCGGGCACTTACTCAACCCTAGAGGACCCTACGGAACACTGCCAGCTCCTATGGAAGGAACCCTACGGGCCCCTACAGAACACTACTGGCTCCTGCGGTACTCCAGAGGCCTCTAGGGAACCTACGAAGCTCTACGGAACCCTATGGATCCTTACGGAACAGTACGGGCCCCTTTAGACCTCTGCGGGCGCTTATGGAAACCTACAGGACCCTACGGAACTGTACGAGACTCTACAGGCCCCTACGGAACCCTACACAACCCTCCGGAAACATATGGCACCCTACAAGCTCCTACCAACCCCTGCGGGCACTTACACAACCCTACAGGCCCCTACGGAAATCTACGGGACTCTACGGGCCCCTAGGGAACCCTACAGATTTCGACGGAAATCTACCAGCCCCTCTGGAACCCTACAGAATACTCCAGGACCCGACAGCACTCTACAAGACCCTTAGCAACACAACGGAACCTCACTAAAACCCTATGGGCTCCTACAGAATACTGCAGGTGCCTACGGAACCCTACAGACATCTACGGGCACGTACAGAACACTGCAGGCCCCTACGGAACCCTACAGGTCCATACAGAACCCCACAGGGCCCTACGGAACTTTACCAGCCACTACGGAACTCTACGGGCCCCTACGGAACCCTGCAGAACCCTCCGGAACCTTACAGAATCCCACAGACTCCTACAGACTTCTGCGGGCACTTACACAACCCTACAGGCCCCTACGGAACACTGCCAGCCCCTATGGAAGGAACCCTACGGGCCCCTACAGAACACTACTGGCTCCTGCGGTACTCCACAGGCCTCTAGGGAATCTACGAAGCTCTACGGAGCCCTATGGATCCTTACGGAACAGTACGGGCCCATTCAGACCTCTGCGGGCACTTATGGAAACCTACAGGACCCTACGGAACTGTACGAGACTCTACAGGCCCCTAGGGAACACCACAGGCCCCTACGGAACCGTACGAGACTCTACAGGCCCCTAGGGAACACCACAGGCCCCTACGGAACCCTACACAACCCTCTGGAAACTTATGGAACCCTACAAGCTCCTACCAACCCCTGCGAGCACTTACACAACCCTACAGGTCCCTACGGCAATCTACGGGACTCTATGGGCCCCTAGGGAACCCTACAGATTTCGACGGAACACTACGAGCCCCTCTGAAACCCTACAGAATACTCCAGGACCTGACAGCACTCTACAAGACCCTTAGCAACACAACGGAACCTCACTAAAACCCTATGGGCTCCTACAGAACACTGCAGGTGCCTACGGAACCCTACAGAGCCCTGCGGAACCCTACAGACACCTGCGGGCACTTACAGAACACTGCAGGCCCCTACGGAACCCTACAGGTCCATACAGAACCCCACAGTGCCCCACGGAACTTTATGGAACCCTACCAGCCCCTACAGAAGCCTAAAGACCCTTGCAGGCAGTTACGGAACGGTACAGGGCCCTAGGGAACTTTACCAGCCACTACGGAACTCTACGGGCCCCTACGGAACCCTGCAGAACCCTCCAGAACCTTACAGAATCCCACAGACTCCTACAGACTTCTGCGGGCACTTACACAACCCTACAGGTCCCTACGGAAATCTACGGGACTCTACGGGCCCCTAGGGAACCCTACAGATTTCGATGGAACCCTATGAGGCCCTCTGGAACCCTACGGAATACTCCAGGACCCGACAGCACTCTACAAGACCCTTAGCAACACAACGGAACCTCACTAAAACCCTAAGGGCTCCTACAGAATACTGCAGGTGCCTACGGAACCCGTACAGACACCTACGGGCACTTACAGAACACTGCAGGCCCCTACGGAACCCTACAGGTCCATACAGAACCCCACAGGGCCCTACGGAACTTTACCAGCCACTACGGAACTCTACGGGCCCCTACGGAACCCTGCAGAACCCTCCGGAACCTTACAGAATCCCACAGACTCCTACAGACTTCTGCGGGCACTTACACAACCCTACAGGTCCCTACGGGACTCTATGGGCCCCTAGGGAACCCTATAGATTTCGATGGAACCCTACGAGCCCCTCTGGAACCCTAAAGAATACTCCAGGACCCGACAGCACTCTACAAGACCCTTAGCAACACAACGGAACCTCACTAAAACCCTATGGGCTCCTACAGAACACTGTAGGCGCCTACGGAACCCTACAGACCCCTACAGAATACTACCAGCCACTACAGAAAAATATGGCCCCTACGGAACTCTACAGAACCTGGCAGAAACACTGTGGGCCCCTACAGGCCCTTGCGGCACTTGCAGAACTCTGCAGGAACCCACGGAACTTTATGGAACCCTACCAGCCCCTACGGAAGCCTAAAGACCCTTGCAGGCAGTTACGGAACGGTACAGGGCCCTAGGGAACTTTACCAGCCACTACGGAACTCTACGGGCCCCTACGGAACCCTGCAGAACCCTGCAGAAACTTACAGAATCCCACGGATTCCTACAGACTCCTGCGGGCACTTACTCAACCCTAGAGGACCCTACGGAACACTGCCAGCTCCTATGGAAGGAACCCTACGGGCCCCTACAGAACACTACTGGCTCCTGCGGTACTCCAGAGGCCTCTAGGGAACCTACGAAGCTCTACGGAACCCTATGGATCCTTACGGAACAGTACGGGCCCCTTTAGACCTCTGCGGGCGCTTATGGAAACCTACAGGACCCTACGGAACTGTACAAGACTCTACAGGCCCCTACGGAACCCTACACAACCCTCCGGAAACATATGGCACCCTACAAGCTCCTACCAACCCCTGCGGGCACTTACACAACCCTACAGGCCCCTACGGAAATCTACGGGACTCTACGGGCCCCTAGGGAACCCTTCAGATTTCGACGGAAATCTACCAGCCCCTCTGGAACCCTACAGAATACTCCAGGACCCGACAGCACTCTACAAGACCCTTAGCAACACAACGGAACCTCACTAAAACCCTATGGGCTCCTACAGAACACTGCAGGTGCCTACGGAACCCTACAGACAACTACGGGCACTTACAGAACACTGCAGGCCCCTACGGAACCCTACAGGTCCATACAGAACCCCACAGGGCCCTACGGAACTTTACCAGCCACTACGGAACTCTACGGGCCCCTACGGAACCCTGCAGAACCCTCCGGAACCTTACAGAATCCCACAGACTCCTACAGACTTCTGCGGGCACTTACACAACCCTACAGGTCCCTACGGGACTCTATGGGCCCCTAGGGAACCCTATAGATTTCGATGGAACCCTACGAGCCCCTCTAGAACCCTACGGAATACTCCAGGACCCGACAGCACTCTACAAGACCCTTAGCAACACAACGGAACCTCACTAAAACCCTATGGGCTCCTACAGAACACTGTAGGCGCCTACGGAACCCTACAGACCCCTACAGAATACTACCAGCCACTACAGAAAAATATGGCCCCTACGGAACTCTACGGAACCTGGCAGAAACACTGTGGGCCCCTACAGGCCCTTGCGGGCACTTGCAGAACTCTGCAGGAACCCACGGAACTTTATGGAACCCTACCAGCCCCTACGGAAGCCTAAAGACCCTTGCAGGCAGTTACGGAACGGTACAGGGCCCTAGGGAACTTTACCAGCCACTACGGAACTCTACGGGCCCCTACGGAACCCTGCAGAACCCTGCAGAACCTTACAGAATCCCACGGATTCCTACAGACTCCTGCGGGCACTTACTCAACCCTAGAGGACCCTACGGAACACTGCCAGCTCCTATGGAAGGAACCCTACGGGCCCCTACAGAACACTACTGGCTCCTGCGGTACTCCAGAGGCCTCTAGGGAACCTACGAAGCTCTACGGAACCCTATGGATCCTTACGGAACAGTACGGGCCCCTTTAGACCTCTGCGGGCGCTTATGGAAACCTACAGGACCCTACGGAACTGTACGAGACTCTACAGGCCCCTACGGAACCCTACACAACCCTCCGGAAACATATGGCACCCTACAAGCTCCTACCAACCCCTGCGGGCACTTACACAACCCTACAGGCCCCTACGGAAATCTACGGGACTCTACGGGCCCCTAGGGAACCCTACAGATTTCGACGGAAATCTACCAGCCCCTCTGGAACCCTACAGAATACTCCAGGACCCGACAGCACTCTACAAGACCCTTAGCAACACAACGGAACCTCACTAAAACCCTATGGGCTCCTACAGAATACTGCAGGTGCCTACGGAACCCTACAGACATCTACGGGCACGTACAGAACACTGCAGGCCCCTACGGAACCCTACAGGTCCATACAGAACCCCACAGGGCCCTACGGAACTTTACCAGCCACTACGGAACTCTACGGGCCCCTACGGAACCCTGCAGAACCCTCCGGAACCTTACAGAATCCCACAGACTCCTACAGACTTCTGCGGGCACTTACACAACCCTACAGGCCCCTACGGAACACTGCCAGCCCCTATGGAAGGAACCCTACGGGCCCCTACAGAACACTACTGGCTCCTGCGGTACTCCACAGGCCTCTAGGGAATCTACGAAGCTCTACGGAGCCCTATGGATCCTTACGGAACAGTACGGGCCCATTCAGACCTCTGCGGGCACTTATGGAAACCTACAGGACCCTACGGAACTGTACGAGACTCTACAGGCCCCTAGGGAACACCACAGGCCCCTACGGAACCGTACGAGACTCTACAGGCCCCTAGGGAACACCACAGGCCCCTACGGAACCCTACACAACCCTCTGGAAACTTATGGAACCCTACAAGCTCCTACCAACCCCTGCGAGCACTTACACAACCCTACAGGTCCCTACGGCAATCTACGGGACTCTATGGGCCCCTAGGGAACCCTACAGATTTCGACGGAACACTACGAGCCCCTCTGAAACCCTACAGAATACTCCAGGACCCGACAGCACTCTACAAGACCCTTAGCAACACAACGGAACCTCACTAAAACCCTATGGGCTCCTACAGAACACTGCAGGTGCCTACGGAAACCTACAGACCCCTACGGAACCCTACAGACACCTGCGGGCACTTACAGACAACTGCAGGCCCCTACGGAACCCTACACGTCCATACAGAACCCCACAGTGCCCCACGGAACTTTATGGAACCCTACCAGCCCCTACGGAAGCCTAAAGACCCTTGCAGGCAGTTACGGAACGGTACAGGGCCCTAGGGAACTTTACCAGCCACTACGGAACTCTACGGGCCCCTACGGAACCCTGCAGAACCCTCCAGAACCTTACAGAATCCCACAGACTCCTACAGACTTCTGCGGGCACTTACACAACCCTACAGGTCCCTACGGAAATCTACGGGACTCTACGGGCCCCTAGGGAACCCTTCAGATTTCGATGGAACCCTATGAGGCCCTCTGGAACCCTACGGAATACTCCAGGACCCGACAGCACTCTACAAGACCCTTAGCAACACAACGGAACCTCACTAAAACCCTAAGGGCTCCTACAGAATACTGCAGGTGCCTACGGAACCCGTACAGACACCTACGGGCACTTACAGAACACTGCAGGCCCCTACGGAACCCTACAGGTCCATACAGAACCCCACAGGGCCCTACGGAACTTTACCAGCCACTACGGAACTCTACGGGCCCCTACGGAACCCTGCAGAACCCTCCGGAACCTTACAGAATCCCACAGACTCCTACAGACTTCTGCGGGCACTTACACAACCCTACAGGTCCCTACGGGACTCTATGGGCCCCTAGGGAACCCTATAGATTTCGATGGAACCCTACGAGCCCCTCTGGAACCCTACAGAATACTCCAGGACCCGACAGCACTCTACAAGACCCTTAGCAACACAACGGAACCTCACTAAAACCCTATGGGCTCCTACAGAACACTGTAGGCGCCTACGGAACCCTACAGACCCCTACAGAATACTACCAGCCACTACAGAAAAATATGGCCCCTACGGAACTCTACAGAACCTGGCAGAAACACTGTGGGCCCCTACAGGCCCTTGCGGCACTTGCAGAACTCTGCAGGAACCCACGGAACTTTATGGAACCCTACCAGCCCCTACGGAAGCCTAAAGACCCTTGCAGGCAGTTACGGAACGGTACAGGGCCCTAGGGAACTTTACCAGCCACTACGGAACTCTACGGGCCCCTACGGAACCCTGCAGAACCCTCCGGAACCTTACAGAATCCCACGGATTCCTACAGACTCCTGCGGGCACTTACTCAACCCTAGAGGACCCTACGGAACACTGCCAGCTCCTATGGAAGGAACCCTACGGGCCCCTACAGAACACTACTGGCTCCTGCGGTACTCCAGAGGCCTCTAGGGAACCTACGAAGCTCTACGGAACCCTATGGATCCTTACGGAACAGTACGGGCCCCTTTAGACCTCTGCGGGCGCTTATGGCAACCTACAGGACCCTACGGAACTGTACGAGACTCTACAGGCCCCTACGGAACCCTACACAACCCTCCGGAAACATATGGCACCCTACAAGCTCCTACCAACCCCTGCGGGCACTTACACAACCCTACAGGCCCCTACGGAAATCTACGGGACTCTACGGGCCCCTAGGGAACCCTACAGATTTCGACGGAAATCTACGAGCCCCTCTGGAACCCTACAGAATACTCCAGGACCCGACAGCACTCTACAAGACCCTTAGCAACACAACGGAACCTCACTAAAACCCTATGGGCTCCTACAGAACACTGCAGGTGCCTACGGAACCCTACAGACAACTACGGGCACTTACAGAACACTGCAGGCCCCTACGGAACCCTACAGGTCCATACAGAACCCCACAGGGCCCTACGGAACTTTACCAGCCACTACGGAACTCTACGGGCCCCTACGGAACCCTGCAGAACCCTCCGGAACCTTACAGAATCCCACAGACTCCTACAGACTTCTGCGGGCACTTACACAACCCTACAGGTCCCTACGGGACTCTATGGGCCCCTAGGGAACCCTATAGATTTCGATGGAACCCTACGAGCCCCTCTAGAACCCTACGGAATACTCCAGGACCCGACAGCACTCTACAAGACCCTTAGCAACACAACGGAACCTCACTAAAACCCTATGGGCTCCTACAGAACACTGTAGGCGCCTACGGAACCCTACAGACCCCTACAGAATACTACCAGCCACTACAGAAAAATATGGCCCCCTACGGAACTCTACGGAACCTGGCAGAAACACTGTGGGCCCCTACAGGCCCTTGCGGGCACTTGCAGAACTCTGCAGGAACCCACGGAACTTTATGGAACCCTACCAGCCCCTACGGAAGCCTAAAGACCCTTGCAGGCAGTTACGGAACGGTACAGGGCCCTAGGGAACTTTACCAGCCACTACGGAACTCTACGGGCCCCTACGGAACCCTGCAGAACCCTGCAGAACCTTACAGAATCCCACGGATTCCTACAGACTCCTGCGGGCACTTACTCAACCCTAGAGGACCCTATGGAACACTGCCAGCTCCTATGGAAGGAACCCTACGGGCCCCTACAGAACACTACTGGCTCCTGCGGTACTCCAGAGGCCTCTAGGGAACCTACGAAGCTCTACGGAACCCTATGGATCCTTACGGAACAGTACGGGCCCCTTTAGACCTCTGCGGGCGCTTATGGAAACCTACAGGACCCTACGGAACTGTACGAGACTCTACAGGCCCCTACGGAACCCTACACAACCCTCCGGAAACATATGGCACCCTACAAGCTCCTACCAACCCCTGCGGGCACTTACACAACCCTACAGGCCCCTACGGAAATCTACGGGACTCTACGGGCCCCTAGGGAACCCTACAGATTTCGACGGAAATCTACCAGCCCCTCTGGAACCCTACAGAATACTCCAGGACCCGACAGCACTCTACAAGACCCTTAGCAACACAACGGAACCTCACTAAAACCCTATGGGCTCCTACAGAATACTGCAGGTGCCTACGGAACCCTACAGACATCTACGGGCACGTACAGAACACTGCAGGCCCCTACGGAACCCTACAGGTCCATACAGAACCCCACAGGGCCCTACGGAACTTTACCAGCCACTACGGAACTCTACGGGCCCCTACGGAACCCTGCAGAACCCTCCGGAACCTTACAGAATCCCACAGACTCCTACAGACTTCTGCGGGCACTTACACAACCCTACAGGCCCCTACGGAACACTGCCAGCCCCTATGGAAGGAACCCTACGGGCCCCTACAGAACACTACTGGCTCCTGCGGTACTCCACAGGCCTCTAGGGAATCTACGAAGCTCTACGGAGCCCTATGGATCCTTACGGAACACTACGGGCCCATTCAGACCTCTGCGGGCACTTATGGAAACCTACAGGACCCTACGGAACTGTACGAGACTCTACAGGCCCCTAGGGAACACCACAGGCCCCTACGGAACCGTACGAGACTCTACAGGCCCCTAGGGAACACCACAGGCCCCTACGGAACCCTACACAACCCTCTGGAAACTTATGGAACCCTACAAGCTCCTACCAACCCCTGCGAGCACTTACACAACCCTACAGGTCCCTACGGCAATCTACGGGACTCTATGGGCCCCTAGGGAACCCTACAGATTTCGACGGAACACTACGAGCCCCTCTGAAACCCTACAGAATACTCCAGGACCCGACAGCACTCTACAAGACCCTTAGCAACACAACGGAACCTCACTAAAACCCTATGGGCTCCTACAGAACACTGCAGGTGCCTACGGAAACCTACAGACCCCTACGGAACCCTACAGACACCTGCGGGCACTTACAGACAACTGCAGGCCCCTACGGAACCCTACACGTCCATACAGAACCCCACAGTGCCCCACGGAACTTTATGGAACCCTACCAGCCCCTACGGAAGCCTAAAGACCCTTGCAGGCAGTTACGGAACGGTACAGGGCCCTAGGGAACTTTACCAGCCACTACGGAACTCTACGGGCCCCTACGGAACCCTGCAGAACCCTCCAGAACCTTACAGAATCCCACAGACTCCTACAGACTTCTGCGGGCACTTACACAACCCTACAGGTCCCTACGGAAATCTACGGGACTCTACGGGCCCCTAGGGAACCCTTCAGATTTCGATGGAACCCTATGAGGCCCTCTGGAACCCTACGGAATACTCCAGGACCCGACAGCACTCTACAAGACCCTTAGCAACACAACGGAACCTCACTAAAACCCTAAGGGCTCCTACAGAATACTGCAGGTGCCTACGGAACCCGTACAGACACCTACGGGCACTTACAGAACACTGCAGGCCCCTACGGAACCCTACAGGTCCATACAGAACCCCACAGGGCCCTACGGAACTTTACCAGCCACTACGGAACTCTACGGGCCCCTACGGAACCCTGCAGAACCCTCCGGAACCTTACAGAATCCCACAGACTCCTACAGACTTCTGCGGGCACTTACACAACCCTACAGGTCCCTACGGGACTCTATGGGCCCCTAGGGAACCCTATAGATTTCGATGGAACCCTACGAGCCCCTCTGGAACCCTAAAGAATACTCCAGGACCCGACAGCACTCTACAAGACCCTTAGCAACACAACGGAACCTCACTAAAACCCTATGGGCTCCTACAGAACACTGTAGGCGCCTACGGAACCCTACAGACCCCTACAGAATACTACCAGCCACTACAGAAAAATATGGCCCCTACGGAACTCTACAGAACCTGGCAGAAACACTGTGGGCCCCTACAGGCCCTTGCGGCACTTGCAGAACTCTGCAGGAACCCACGGAACTTTATGGAACCCTACCAGCCCCTACGGAAGCCTAAAGACCCTTGCAGGCAGTTACGGAACGGTACAGGGCCCTAGGGAACTTTACCAGCCACTACGGAACTCTACGGGCCCCTACGGAACCCTGCAGAACCCTCCGGAACCTTACAGAATCCCACGGATTCCTACAGACTCCTGCGGGCACTTACTCAACCCTAGAGGACCCTACGGAACACTGCCAGCTCCTATGGAAGGAACCCTACGGGCCCCTACAGAACACTACTGGCTCCTGCGGTACTCCAGAGGCCTCTAGGGAACCTACGAAGCTCTACGGAACCCTATGGATCCTTACGGAACAGTACGGGCCCCTTTAGACCTCTGCGGGCGCTTATGGCAACCTACAGGACCCTACGGAACTGTACGAGACTCTACAGGCCCCTACGGAACCCTACACAACCCTCCGGAAACATATGGCACCCTACAAGCTCCTACCAACCCCTGCGGGCACTTACACAACCCTACAGGCCCCTACGGAAATCTACGGGACTCTACGGGCCCCTAGGGAACCCTTCAGATTTCGACGGAAATCTACGAGCCCCTCTGGAACCCTACAGAATACTCCAGGACCCGACAGCACTCTACAAGACCCTTAGCAACACAACGGAACCTCACTAAAACCCTATGGGCTCCTACAGAACACTGCAGGTGCCTACGGAACCCTACAGACAACTACGGGCACTTACAGAACACTGCAGGCCCCTACGGAACCCTACAGGTCCATACAGAACCCCACAGGGCCCTACGGAACTTTACCAGCCACTACGGAACTCTACGGGCCCCTACGGAACCCTGCAGAACCCTCCGGAACCTTACAGAATCCCACAGACTCCTACAGACTTCTGCGGGCACTTACACAACCCTACAGGTCCCTACGGGACTCTATGGGCCCCTAGGGAACCCTATAGATTTCGATGGAACCCTACGAGCCCCTCTAGAACCCTACGGAATACTCCAGGACCCGACAGCACTCTACAAGACCCTTAGCAACACAACGGAACCTCACTAAAACCCTATGGGCTCCTACAGAACACTGTAGGCGCCTACGGAACCCTACAGACCCCTACAGAATACTACCAGCCACTACAGAAAAATATGGCCCCCTACGGAACTCTACGGAACCTGGCAGAAACACTGTGGGCCCCTACAGGCCCTTGCGGGCACTTGCAGAACTCTGCAGGAACCCACGGAACTTTATGGAACCCTACCAGCCCCTACGGAAGCCTAAAGACCCTTGCAGGCAGTTACGGAACGGTACAGGGCCCTAGGGAACTTTACCAGCCACTACGGAACTCTACGGGCCCCTACGGAACCCTGCAGAACCCTGCAGAACCTTACAGAATCCCACGGATTCCTACAGACTCCTGCGGGCACTTACTCAACCCTAGAGGACCCTATGGAACACTGCCAGCTCCTATGGAAGGAACCCTACGGGCCCCTACAGAACACTACTGGCTCCTGCGGTACTCCAGAGGCCTCTAGGGAACCTACGAAGCTCTACGGAACCCTATGGATCCTTACGGAACAGTACGGGCCCCTTTAGACCTCTGCGGGCGCTTATGGAAACCTACAGGACCCTACGGAACTGTACGAGACTCTACAGGCCCCTACGGAACCCTACACAACCCTCCGGAAACATATGGCACCCTACAAGCTCCTACCAACCCCTGCGGGCACTTACACAACCCTACAGGCCCCTACGGAAATCTACGGGACTCTACGGGCCCCTAGGGAACCCTACAGATTTCGACGGAAATCTACCAGCCCCTCTGGAACCCTACAGAATACTCCAGGACCCGACAGCACTCTACAAGACCCTTAGCAACACAACGGAACCTCACTAAAACCCTATGGGCTCCTACAGAATACTGCAGGTGCCTACGGAACCCTACAGACATCTACGGGCACGTACAGAACACTGCAGGCCCCTACGGAACCCTACAGGTCCATACAGAACCCCACAGGGCCCTACGGAACTTTACCAGCCACTACGGAACTCTACGGGCCCCTACGGAACCCTGCAGAACCCTCCGGAACCTTACAGAATCCCACAGACTCCTACAGACTTCTGCGGGCACTTACACAACCCTACAGGCCCCTACGGAACACTGCCAGCCCCTATGGAAGGAACCCTACGGGCCCCTACAGAACACTACTGGCTCCTGCGGTACTCCACAGGCCTCTAGGGAATCTACGAAGCTCTACGGAGCCCTATGGATCCTTACGGAACAGTACGGGCCCATTCAGACCTCTGCGGGCACTTATGGAAACCTACAGGACCCTACGGAACTGTACGAGACTCTACAGGCCCCTAGGGAACACCACAGGCCCCTACGGAACCGTACGAGACTCTACAGGCCCCTAGGGAACACCACAGGCCCCTACGGAACCCTACACAACCCTCTGGAAACTTATGGAACCCTACAAGCTCCTACCAACCCCTGCGAGCACTTACACAACCCTACAGGTC